>NC_045143.1:15277150-15577150 GCF_008831285.2 Nymphaea colorata
AAAAATCTTGTTAAGGAGGACCTACTAATTGAGGTAGTAACAAATAGAATATTTGGGCATCCAATATTTCACCGTTTCTTGTCTTGGTTTGTGGGAGGAAGCTGTTGGAGACTCTGAGAACATTGTTTTATGATTCTTTGTTTCTGTTAACCTGCATCTCATGATTACCTGGTGTTGTAGGATCTTTGCTTGGTCCTGCATCTGTATGATGTTATTGAACCCTGGCTGCTGTGATGCATTGTGGACATGACATCCTGGAAGGCCAAAAGTTGCTTAAACGAAGCTTATCCCAGTCATGTCCATTCCCTAGAAGATGGACTGCAAGTAGATACTTCCAAACCATTAATGTGTCAATTACAAATAAATATTATCTTATGTCTATTCATCTTTCATTATGCAGTTTAGTCTCAAAAAGGTAGTTTATATTGCTCTTTTGTGTTTTTCAAGAACAATTGATGTCAAGATGCATCAAATGCAGTATGTGGTTCATTCAAAGCAACTAACAACTGAAGAAGCTATTGCAGCTGCAGGGGGTGTGCAAGTAACTTTTGGGTGCTTGTACAACATAAATTTTGAAGTTTGGCAGTGTGGAAGTTGTGGACGATTCTATCGGGAGGTCAGAACTTTTCTGTTGGTTTCGGCTTGGAAATTTGCTATTCATTTGATGAAACAAAGTATTCTTAATTATGTGATGTAGGTGACTAATGTTGCAGTGGTTTCTTTGTTTGGGCATAAGCATAATCTGAAAGGCCAATTTGGTAAATTTTCTGCATTCTTGTGATATCACACTTGAATCCACATTATTTGATCCTCACCTTTAACCTCTCTCTCTCTCTCTCCCTCTAGTAGTTACATGTGTGAATCTGCTGAGGTAATTGCTGCAGCAAAATCCTGCTTGCTTGAGTTGTTTCCATAAAAAATAGAAGTGTTCTGAGCACATATGATGCAGCAGAAGAGTTGAATGCAGAAGTTTTGTGTCCTTTCTGAGCACATATGATGCTGCATAACATCTGATACTGCAGCTGCAGCTTTCATAAAAAGTACATCCAACAGGGTGCTCAAGTATCTCGAGTTTGAGTAACAAACTTTGTGGTGTGTTTGGATGGATTTGATTCGATCATTGTTTTACACAGTGGGCACAACAAAGGTATGGTAGTAGATCTTCATTGTTCCTAATTTATAAGTTGTGCTGCTTGATTTCTTTAGAATTGAAGTGGAAAAGACTCATTAGGAGACACTATTAAGATTGCGGCTTGGCCCACTTAATTACTACATTGGTTGTTGTGGAATTTATATACTCTTAGACGTTGTCCGGAGACAAAATTAAAAGTCTATCACTAAGAGAGAACTGTCCTATAAGCATTAGCTATCATTTGAGATGTAGCAGTGATTACTGGTATTTTTTTAATAATTTCTTATGGTACCTATAATAATGGATTACTAACTTTTATCAATCCAGCAATATTCCACACACACACACAACACCATAGAGCTATATGTTCGAGACATCCATATGGGTGGACGACAAGAATAACACACACACACACACACATATGTGAGTATGAAAAACATTGTCTTAGGGTGGAGTGGATGGTGCATCGATGAGCTTAGTATCTTTTATTAAATAAATTAAGTTAAAATGAAAAATATTGCTCGATAACTTAAACAATTGAAAAGGTTGGGCTCGTTTAGATTGGTTTATACAATCTATAAAATAAGTCTTATATATGTTCTGCATCAAGGACTTTTCTTGTGGTAGTGGTAACAATGGGTGGGTGGGTCTTGCATTCTCTTTCGACCAGCAGAATTCGTACCTCGTTGATTATGCCTTGCGCATAGTTCAAGCCTGCTCAATTCAATTAGTGAAGTAAAGCAAACAAGCAGACTTAAATTTGGTTCACGCAATGCATGAAAATTAAATCGGATGATTTTGGAAAACTAGGAGATACATGTTTTAAGTATTGGTATTAGTTATGTATAGGCTCAACTACTCGAGGTCATAATCAAATCAAATATTGGATTGTGTCTGGGCCATTGACATCCCTTGCTCTTGGAACTCAAAATGCATGCTAAGAAACTGGCGTGTGTGAATGAATATCTTTTGGCAACTCTGTACTAATAATAATGTGTTAAAGCGTTTGTCACCAAGTTCATAATTAAGATCGTCATTAGAAGGACGCAGCCACTTGGTTAGAAGTTCATGCGTTGTTCAAAAACTTTGGTTAAAATCCTTCTGAACGTGGTTTTTGGTTGGTGAAAACGAGTCAACTGGTCCATTTAATCACATAATTTTAAACTTGTTAACTAATTAATTAAATGTGTTTCTCATATTCTAAACCATGAAAAAGAACATGAAAATCATATTTTTCAAAATCTTTAATTGCTCACTTTAAATATGGGTTGCTATTGTTTCTGTATGAAGAACATATCTATATATCCATCAAATTTGTCAAAAAGAAACAGAACATATGAAAAAGGGCTAAAATGGGTATTAGTTATTAGTGAGCATGCTTATAGGATCTGTCATGCGCTCGGGATTTAGGGCGATTTGGAGATCTGGATAACAAGCTATCTACAACCCTCAAAGTTTAGGGGTGAACAACCAGCCGAGTAACTCAAACTCGATTCTTTAAAGCTCGGCTTGAACTCAAGTTCGAGCCAGCTTTTCTACTCAATGAGCCAAACTTGAGTTGATGGTTCAGCTCGTTTAATTTATCAAGTCGAGTTCGAGTTTGTTTAACGAAGCTCGCATAACCCAACTCGGCTCATTAGCTCAAGTAACGTATTTTCTCCAGTTCTTTTGTCGATGCTTCACTTTCGCATTCTTTTTCTCTCTATTCACTGGCTTTTTCCTTCGTTCTCATGAACCCCCACCAGCCACAATTTCTTCAAACTACAAGCTATAGCATCAACACTAACTCGCTAAGGTACACCCTCTTGCTGTTGGCCTCTCCCATCCGTTTATTCTCCCATTCTCTCTTCCTCTCTTTAATCTCTCTCTCTCTCTCTCTCTCTATATATATATATATATATCCTCCTTGATCTCACACACTCTCTCGTTTTGCCAAAGGGAGGCTTTCTGGAACCCTCGCTTGGCCGCAAGGGTTTCCCTCAATCCCTTGCTTGGGCGAGGGTATGCCCAAATGTGGGTTTTAGAAACCCTCGCTTGGGCGGGTGAGGGTTTTAGAAACCCTTGTGTTGGGTGAGGGTTCCTCGCTTGGGCGGGTGGGGGCTTCCAAAACCTTTGCTTGGGCAGGGTTTTTAAGCTGGGAATGTTATGTTTCCCAAAAAGATCTTTGCGGGCCAAAGCACTGAAGATATTCTTCGGCTGGCAGGCAAGAAAGGCATGCCCATGATAGTTTTGAATCGAAAGACACTTTGGAAAATGACAGAAAACCTATACTTTGTCTTGTCATGATGAAGAAAATAAAGGTAAGATAAATCTGAATTTGCTTTACATTTGTAGGTGTTTGACAACATCTGGCTTCTCACAATGTATGATTTGTGCAACATCTTCGTACAACATTGATGTAACATTCCCCTAAATCACTTGAACCATTGCAGGGCGTAGAGTTGGGTTCTGGGTGGGGGAGAAGCGGGTGATGGCAGTGGCTGAGTTCCAATAGCATTCACATTTGATTTAATGAACTATGTGAACAGGAAAATGCTAAGGAAAATGCCAACAGTTGGTGTTGGCGGTGGTGGTTTTCTGTTCAAAGGCCTAGAAAGGCTACAGTGGTGGTGGTGGTAGATCTCCAAGATTCCAAGGCGAAGCAGTGAGTCTCATATATTCAAACGAGTTTGTCGAGCCTTAATCAAGTCAAACTCAAGCTCAACAAATTCGGCCGAGTCAAGCTCGAGCTGCTTCCGTCGAGCTATTCTCAAGCTCAAGCTCAAGGTTTCATTAGTCGAGTCGAGCTCGAGCTGGACTCGGCTCGTGTTCACCTCTACTCAAAACCCATAAGATTCATGGAGTTTAGGGTTATATAATAAGTCTTAAAAAAATTTGAAAGCGCTGCACATTTCTCGCCAACTTTATTTTTCCTCAAAAAACGTTACAACGCTGTCAGCTTTTCTTACTTACACATTAGGTGACTGGAAAGCATCCATGGTGATGATTGATTTTTTTAATAATACATTCTTTACCCAAAATTATTATTTCAAGATTTCAGTTAAAGCCTACAAACTTGCAACAAGATATTTTTAATAATACGTTAGGTGGCATGGATCGAGCTGGATTAACCTTAGTGAAATTTGTATTTATTAAAACTAATTTAAATTAGAAGAACATTCTTGAACAATATCACGTAGATCCGTGGGTGGTCCGATATATATATATATATATATATATATATATATATATATATATATATATATATATATATATATTGTATAATTCAGGCACTCCTTAAAAAAAATCAGCCGACAAAAATCAAAAGCAATGTTGTAAATATGGTTATGGCCAGACACATTGGTTTACCCACTAACATGGCATATTGGCTTGCAAATATTGTTACCCGTAGAACAATATTATCATTTTTCCTTTTTTTAAAGATTGTAAATATAGTTCAAATTTTTAATTAATTTATATGACGAGAAACGAAACTTAAATAAAAACTTTATTTTCAAAAAGAGAAAAAAGAAAAAAGAAAAGCGAATCACTTTTATTTCTCTCAACCTAACTGCAAACACATTTAATGATTTAATCCGAATAATTGTCGTTATAGGACGACAACAAAAACAATACAGCAGATTTCCTAAATAACGATGAAAAATTCCGATAAATTCTCGAAAAGAAATATCTGGACACTCTTCACCTCCGGTCAGTAGCCTCGGCAACATATTTTCTTGATGGGAAAAATACCTTGGTGGGACCGAATGGGCTGCTGCAAATCGGATTCCGAAATAACAAGGCGGGAGGGGAGGATATTGTCATTTTGAGGAACGCTAGTCTAAATATTTAAGCGCGCAAGGAGAAAAGAAAAAGGAATCTCTTTTTTTCTGTTCTTTTGGAAAACCGTCGTGAAGGGAAGTAACGAAAAAGAATTCTGGAGGAAGAAGGTTAGGAATCGACCCTTCCCCTGCCTGCCTGATCACCTTCGAAAGCATGCAGGAGCATGTTTCCCTCTGCGGATGCTTGTGTTAGTAACTGAAGAATTACGATCGCGATCGATTCCCGCATGATCATAGCTCAACTCTTGGTCGATCGTCGTTTTTGGTTGATCGTTCTGATCGCTGATATCTCTGCTGCTAACCGATTTCTGTTCGGAATTTCTACTCTGATCGTATGATTGTGGGTTATATTGAGGCTGCATTTCTTTCAGTTGTAATTTCCGTCGATAATCCCATTTGTGCTTGTGTGATTTGATGTTTGCCTATGTGAATGATTGTGTTAGTATCTGGAGAATTACGATCGCGATCAATTCCTGCCTGATCATAGTTCAACTCTTGGTTGATCGCTGTTTTTCGTTGATCGTTCTGGTCACTATTCCGATTGTTGATCTCTGCTGCTGATCGATTTCTGTTAGGAATTTCTACTCTGATCGCACGATTGTGGGCTGTATTGAGGCTACATTTCTTCCAGTCATAATTTCTGTCGGGATTCCTGTTTGTGCTTGTGTGTCTACCTATGTGAATGATTGTGTTAGTATCTGGAGAAGTACGATCGCGGTCCATTCCCTCCTGATCATAGTTCAACTCTTGTTCGATCACCGTTTTTCGTTGATTGTTCTGATCGCTATTCTGACTGCTGATATCTCTACTGCTGGTCGATTTTTTTTCGGAATTTTTACTCTGATATCATGATTGTGGGTTGTATTGAGGCTGCATTACTTTCAGTTGTAATTTCCATCGTGAATCCTGTTTGTGCTTGCGTTATTTGATGTTTGTCTCTGGGAATGATCATGCTAATATCTGGAGAACTACGATCGTGATCCATCCCTACATCATCATAGTTCAACAATTGGCTGATCGCCGTTGTTCGTTGATCGTTCTGATCGCTATCCCCATTGCTGATATCTCTGCTGCTGGCCGATTTCTGTTCGGAATTTCTACTCTTATTTCATGCTCGTAATAATCATCTTATGATCATAGTTCAACTCTGATCGTTCTGATCGCCTGATTGTGGGTTGTATTGTTTTGAAACAGGATTCCCAAGTTGAAATGATCATCTTCTGAAAGAAATGCAGAAGATGCAGCAAAGTGCAGGCCAAGTAGGAACAGGCATCTCATAACGGTTGTTGGTGGGCTGATGTTTGTTGGGGCTTTTATGTTTCTCCTTCAACTTGGGTAAGTGAGAGTCTCACGTTCTTGGGCAATGCCATAGATAGACAATATCATGATTCCACATGTTCTGCTCATATGAAATGTAAAGTGACCATTTCTTGAACTTATTCTTTTAGTTGCTGTTGATTGACGTCGTTTGTAAAAAGCTGAAAAACTTCCCTTTATTGACCAAGCACTAAAGAGAAACCCTCTCTCTATATTTTACTCCCTAGACCTATAAATCAAGATTCTGTGTATCCCATGACACGGACTCAAACGGTAAAATATCCTAACCAAGATTAACGGCTTCCTCTAGGCATGCAGATTTTTTTAACTTTAAATGTTCATTCACAAATGGTAAAATATCCTAACCAAGACTAACGGCTCGTCTAGACAAGACCCTATATAATTTATCATTCTGCCATGTGTGAATGATTTTTTTTCTTTTTATTCTTAATAATATATAAATCTTAAAAGATTATTGAAAATCTTATAAAATATTATTTTATGTGGAAGGAACATCAGTTACTTCATCCTGCAAAACAATGACACAAGGTCATGTTTTTACCTGCATCTCGCCATAAAAATGCAAAGCTAAAGACCTTCATGCAAGGCAAAATGATTTTTGTCCTCAACTGACCTTTTAGAAAAGAATAAGTATGCTGGGATATTGGAAGCATTAGGTGGGTCATCAAATGAAAATTTCTCTTGAAAAAACTAAGAAGGTGGTTAGGCACTCCAACTGTCTCTCTGCCTCTCTCTCTTTGTCTCTGTCTCTGTCTCTGTCTCTGTCTCTGTCTCTCTTTTTCTCACACGAACACACACACTCTTTGCCTATTTCTTTTGTTTGGAGAACCATCTGATCAATGGCAATGGTGGGACTCTCTCATTGTGGATTTGAAGATGATGAGCAATTTATATCAATGGAAATCCTCTTGTCAGCTTCTTGTTTTTATTGTTATAGGCAAACACTAGCTTTTGTTTTCAAAAACTCTTGGTTCAATTGTATCAGCTAGTAGGTTCTGTACAAGCACAAAATCGTCCAATATCTTTGTTGTTTTACCTCTGCATCAATAAGTGTTGTGTATTTTGTTTTTCTGGAAGATTTTGATGCACTAGAGTATAAAGAGCACTTGGTTTTATCTTATTCATAATTATTATTTATTACAGAAAAGGAAAAAATGTACAGAATTTTATATTTGCTGGTACTGCTTTCTAACTAGTATTTCACAGGTTTCACACTTTCCAATCATTCATTCCTACTTTACATGCTGCCTCTGGCTTCCCTTGTTTATAAGAGTGCCAAGGTTCAATTTGTTGAGGAATTCAAAAAATCTACTGTACTAAAAAATGGAGAAGGAGCCCATCATCTTGACAGATTTATGATCACGGGGGGGAATTAAGATGAAGGGTCATCTATGTTGAGGCTGTATAAACAATCTCATGGGAAAGTCTACTTGTTTGGCAATGAGATATCAATGCTCCTGCTGAGAAGATTAGTCAGTCTTTCAGTCAGGGACTCAGGAAACAATCTCCAAATATTAGTTTCTGGACAAATAACAAATTAAGCTGTGATGAGAATTGTTCTCCGTTTTCTTTGGTTTGGTGTTGCTTCAACATTTGTATCATATCTTTATGTGTGAGTTTTTTGTGTTGCTGTTTTTTTTTTTAATCCGAAAGACTTCACTTTGATGTCGCTACACCTACTTTTTTATGTTTATTTATCCTCTGTTGAATCATGTAGCCATAGATTGTCAAATGTAAACTATGATAGTGATAACCATGCAGGAAGGGACTTCAAAATCCAAAGACTGTTTTCTACAAGACCTACATCTTTGTTCTAATTGCATATGCAAGTGTCCAGCTGGCCTTTAGCCTACTCATGCGCATTCCAGCTTGTCATAGGCTGACGAACCGATGTGATCAATGGCCTGTTATGAGATTTATCAAGTGGATGCATCAGGTTTGGTTTCTCCATTGTTCTTCCCGTTGTATTTTCTATGGATCTGATTCATTTGTTGTTGTTCCTAACAACTGTTCTTTTCTGATTTAAGGAAAGGCATTATGTTGGACGAGGAATGTATGAGCGAACAACTGACTTTATCAAGTAAGTCTGTATTTTCCTGTGGAAATATCTTTGTCTTGTTCTCAAACATGGAATATTGTTTTAGTTTGATTTTGTGTATATGAAGGATTTTTTAGGTGTTTGGGTGTGCCCATGAGTAGGGTGGTTCTCTTGGGCCCTTGGCAGTTGTTTTGGCTTATTTCAATAGTGTTGTGCTTCACAATGGCTATGTCACATAGGTATGGGTACATACCATTTAAAAAAAAAACTTGGGTACGACTATATATATATATATATCTATATATCTATATATATATAAAATCAAAAAATAAGAATTCAAATTTTAAACAAACAGAAAAATGAAAAGAATAAAAACCCTAATTTTATGACAGAAATGGACTTGGTTAACATTGAGCATGTCAAAAAAAAAATAAGGATATGGTCTTGGGTATGTTGATCGTACTCGGGACGTAGCATGGGCATACAGGTACCCGTACCGATGACATACCCATATGGGTATGGATGCTGCTCCATAAAAGCAATACTTGTGTGACTTAGCACAATGGTTGTGTTCCACAAAATTGATTTTCTGATCTTTGATCATGTGCTCTACAAGATGCATGTAGTTGTGCAGAGATGCTTGCTAGGTCATTTTAGATAATGAAAAAATAGATCAATATAAACTTTCCATCATGAATATGTGCTTCAACAGGCAAGCGTGTCAGCTAGTACTTTTGAGTTTTGATATCTGAGCTTCTATTTCTAAACCAAAATTTATAAACTCAGATTGCATTCTTTAGATGATTGTTTTGGATATACTAGGAAATTGCACTGGGATCCAGGGGTAATGGTTGGACTTTGTGAAGTAATGAATACTTATCTTAGGTTTGTATCAGACAACCACACAACCAAAAGAGAAAATTTTAGACTGAGGAGGAGGAAGACAAATAAGACAGTTTGGTCCACTTTTTGACTTTTTTGTGTCCTTGGTGTTTCTTTCTTGTTTCTGTTGCATAAATGTTTGGGTTTTGAGAATGCTTCCATTTTGATTCTTGATAGTGATGGCATTTCATTCTTTTGAAGCCCAATTGTGTGCAATTGGAATGTACATTTTCCTTGTACTCTTTTGGTTGTTAGGCACGTTGGACTGGATGAATCCTTTTGGCTGTTGTGAAGTCTGACTCTTTACTGTGTGAACTGGCACACAGTCCCATGAACAGGGTGCTCACGTTTTTTTCATACTGATAAAATGCAGATATATGATTTTCTGGCTTTGTGTATTTGGAGTGAAATTCTCATTTGCCTATTTCCTTCAGGAAAGTAAAAGCATATACCAATTGCTAACTGGTCGATGATGGTTCTTCTGTTTATGTTTCATCTTTCTGACTGTTTCCTTTCCAACATATGCAGATAAGGCAATTGGTCAATCCTACAAAAATTATTATAAGTCTTAATGGGCTAGAGTATTCGTGGCATGATCTTGTATCAAAACGTGAGTTTTTGCTGCCTTTGTCTAGTCATAAAATACTTTCGAGGGATTAAACTAGGAAGGTAAAATGTTCTTGTGGCCTGCATAAGCTCACATGCCTAACTACAATGGAAACAATGCATCTGTCATGCCAATGTTGAAGATTGCTGCTCTTTTCTTGAATCCTTTCCTGCAGGCCTCATGATATGATATTTCATCACTGATGTTGTTTCTGTTGTTTTCTGCTGCTAAGCAGGCTGCAGGCCAATTTCTCTCTGATTAATTTGTTATTGTATAAGTATTTTGTTCCAGATGGCAGATACAGGATCACTCTAAGTGCTTCTGAATTTGGCTATATTTCTGAGTTTGATGGTACAGAAATATATTTCTAGATTTCCACTTGTAAATTCTTTCCTTTGTTTTGTGAGTTCCATACCAAAATCCATCTGCAAAATAAGACCATAGGAAGTACAGATCAACCGCATAACAGAACCACATTTGGAATAAACTGCAAAGTGTAAACTGTGACCTTCTTGACAATGCGGTCCAAAAGCAGGCACAAACTTCTGCAGAGAAAGCAACAAGTGCAAAATATGGATGATACAAGTGTTGAGCCTGGAAGGCATATCAGCAGTTTTTTTTTTATTGTCGACAAGATAATTTTACAAGGTTTAGTTATTCAATGTCAATGAAGAAGAGGAAAGAAAAGCAATGTTGCAGCATAGGGTACAACTAAGGGAACTATTAAACAGGACAAGGGCCAGCAGCAAGATGAATGTTTCAAGCTTTACAAGCTTGCAACTTAGTCTAAAACAAACAATTAACACCACAGATATTATAACGATTTTAAAGACGAGAAGTAGGGAACAGACATACTACCTGACCAACTCTTGTGCCCCCTTGGAGCATAGTTAATAGATGGAGTAGTGAACGTGTCCACCTCGGGGTGTTAGGGCTTCAGCCAGTATCTCATTAGAGATGCATTGTGATTACATGGATGAAGGAGTATTTGCTCCATACTTTGAGAATACATCTGTTAGAACAGCTCTTTCCCTGATCTTCAATCTGCACTTTCACAAAAATGTCTGTGAAAAACATGCTCTGTAGTGAACTTGAAAAACATATTCAACATGCACCTAAATAAAGCTATCTGTTCATGGCATAACAGCACCTGCTTGCAGAACCAAGGACCTTCAGTGATTTCAACCCCTTCTCAGGTTTTGGGCCTTTCACTTGCTTCTTTCTGATCTGCATCTTCTTTTGTTTCCTTGGTGTTGACATATTGGATGATGCCGTCTCCACTCTCGCTATCAATATCCTCCTTATCAGAGTTTCCAGCAGGAGTTATGGTTCCTGCAGGGTCTTCAATCTCACTTCTATATGATGGTTCCATGGGAAGATTCGTAGACTCACTTCCACTAACTTTTGTGTCCAAATCTGCAATCTTTAATCGTGGACTATATCTAACATTGCTCTGTGCTGATCCAGAATCAGACTTGGGAAGGCTGTCTGGCTTCAAAGCATCACATGAAATTTGTTTCTCCATTTTACCAAAGACGACAGTCTGCCCAGAATATAGTTCAAGGAACCTACATACAACAGAATCAACAACAGCTGATTACGACAAATGTTTACGCAAGGTCAGTCATATCAAAACATCCAGGTTGCCCAAATTCTATGCAGAAATGAACAAATGGAACAATTTTACAAACAGAAAATATAGAACCACGTTGAACATTAACAAACAGACGAAATCAAATTGGTATGCAAGGACATGCACTGGTAAAGTTCAAACATATTTAAAAAGAGAATCGTATGCATTTCTTCGCTTCAATGGATGGTTTAGACAAGTCTCTGAATTGAAATATCTGCTCCGGGAAAGCACCCGACGACAAGATGAGCATACCACCGGATTTGGCAGGTTACAGCTCTGAGGCCTCATAAGTTCTACCGGTGTTTCTAGAAAGATGTAACAGAAGAATGCCAGAACTTGAACCATATAGGCATATGTACAGCAAGGTGAAAAAGAAAACGCAAGTAGCAGTCTAGCAGATGCCGCAAATTCAAGCTTGTAGACATTCCAATAGTCATCAGAAACAAAAATTTCCAAATGAGAAGTACAGTGACGTCCATATGAACTGCAAAGGGTAAGAAGTTAAAAGCCCAACCCGATAAAACCAAACATACCAACGATGATACAAAAAATTGACAGTGTAAGCTACCTTCTAAAGCAAAATTATAAGAAATTGGTGAAAAAAAAATACCATCCTGCTGCTGCTTCAAGGGTTGCTTCATTGACTCAGATTTCGATTTGTTGCGCTTCAGATTGTTGAGGTTCGCCTCTTGGGCTTTCCGACTCTGTTCAATCTCCTGGAGGAGCTGGCCTTCCAGACTCGTTTCATACCTCTTCCCTTCGCCGAACCCCCAGGGCCTTTTCTCCAGCCAACTCCTCATCTTGTCAAATGGCAATAGCTCGCCATCATCACTACCACCAACATCCTCATTTTCCCCTTCTTCATCAAAATCATCAAAACCATCATCATCATCATTACCCAACTCGACATCTACGTAGTGGGTCCGCATTCTGGCTCCTTCCTTCTTCCTCGTAGCATTGACATAGAGGCATCGCGCCCTGCCAACAATGGCAGGAGCGATTGACGGAGAGAAGGAATAAGTGTAAGGCCTGGTGGCTATGGTAGCGGAAGAGTGGAGAGGGCGAGGGCTGCCGCAGCGTTCAGCTGCATGGCACGGGAGGACAGAATGTAGTAGCGAGGAGAGACTCCACATCCCCGGCGCTCTACTGGTCGGACGAAACCAGGAAGCGAGGAAGGTCGGACGAAACCAGGAAGCGAGGAAGAAGCTCTCGCGTGAGACGGAAGGAAGAGGCGGTCGGGAGAGCGGAGAGTGCCCAACGGGCCGTAAAAAATTTCCGGAAAAATATTTCCGTCTATCCAGCTGGAAATATTTTTCCGGAAAAATATTTCCGGAATCGACCTCAACGGTCGAAATTTTTTTTCTGTGTTTGTTGGAATGGAAAAATTTTGAAATTTTGAAATTTTTTTCCAAGTGAATAGTATTTTTCCAGGCCATCAAACGGCCCCTTGGGGAAAGATAAGAGCTTAACCTAAACCATTTGTAAAACTTTCAATCAGTTGAGGACTCAAACATTTGTGGAAAATCATCACTATTAAACCAACCTTTCATATAGAAGTCCCTAGGAGAGTTGGTGAAGTTCATTTTGCTACCCAACCAACCAATGCTATTTTCCACTTTAGTGGTTTTCAGCATAGTGTCATGTTTAGTTTTCACTTTCATTGTGACATGGGTTGTTTAGGTGCTTTGTTGTATTAGTTGCTTGGTTTTCATTTTCCAATGCCTTCACTTGTGTTGTTTAGGTGATTTGTTGTATTAGTTGCTTGGTTTTCATTTTCCAATGCCTTCACTTGTGTTGCAGACCGACTATCCCTCGGCTCCACGCGGGCCAAATAGGTTTGAAAAAGTCAGCCGTGACAACTTGATTCTTTTGATAAATAAATTTTTGCTGCACAACTTATTGTTTGAAAGTGTCAACGTCCAAGGATGTCGTGCATGATCTAATAAATTTATGTATATATTACATATATGAAATACATGTAATATATTGTGTATATACTGTGTACATATAGTTGTATGTATATAATATTGTAGTATATGACATAAATAGTATATAGTTATATGTATATGTATATATAATAGTTTTATATATGTATATTACATAAATATTATATATAATTGTATATAATGTATATATGACAGCATAAATAGTAGATATTATATAACGTATACATAAATGTATAATATGGAGAGCATGACTGGTTTTGAAGGATGTAGATAACACCTCTTCTCCAATATGCCCATTTTATTAAATAAATCGCTTTAAATTTACACAAAAAAAGGACAAATAACTGGAAGGCTCAAAGTTTATTATTGATTATGCTGCACAGTTTCAACTGTTAAGTTTGGTATTTGTTACGTGCATATTAGTTGATTTTTTAATTTTGGTGGATTTTTTTTAGGAAGGATATGAGGACATGTTGGAACTGAAATCGATTCAAGAAATGTAGAAGGTTCATGATGATTAATTTGTTTCATTGAGGTCTAAGTAGTTCAAATTCTCTTTCTTACCTTTGTCATCTTCTGCAGTATGTCAATACGAAAACACAGAAAATATCTCTGCTTCTGAAAAAGCGGATTACCACACCAAATTGGATCAAGGTAATTGAAATACATCAACCTTTTTTCTGCCTGAAGGATGAAAATAAAAGTCATGTTATGTTCAGGCACTTATTTCTTCATAATTGATAATTTTACATAGCATAAGGAGCGCAGAGAAGTTCACATGTTCGTAGACCTGCTTCTTCAAGAGGTAAATCATACGTTGTGCTCTTTAAGCTAAAGTTACTTGGCTACCAGGCTTTTTTTCTTTTTTCTTTTTTATATTTGGTGTTATAGTGACATGTACTATCTTCCATGCCCTGTGGGCCTATACTGTAGCACATAGGTCATAATGGCTAAATTTGGCTCTGGCTCACCAATTCATTTTTGGGTTTTTGGTTTCTGTATTATTATTATTTAGGGCTTTTCAAAGTTCTTGCAATATACAGGAGATAAGGCATATCTAATCATGGAGCTTCCAATGGAGCAATCCTAATCTTCTCAGAAATTTCTTGAGTTTAGTTCCTGGGTGCAAAATAGAGGTAGTGTTTCCAATCAATAGTGGTCGTCAATTTTATGTTATGTTTTAACAAGTTACAAAAGAACTTAGTCAATTTGATTGGTCCTTGATCTTGCACTTTGCGTGTTCTGAAAAGAAGGGAGAGGAGTATTCATAAGTTTCAGTAGTATTTATTGGTAATATACATGTCGTAGAAGTAAAAGAATATAGTATTAAGTTTTTGAGAAACTATTTTTGTAACCTAACTGGGAAAATTCAAGTTTCTTCTCTGAATGTATGAGTAGATGACACGCCATCATTGATTATCATATATTTTCCTGTTCCCAGCTGCAAGCTGCAGAAAGCGAAGTCAAGCAGATTTTAGTTCGCTGCTCAACGCCAAAGCATCATCGCTCTGACAGCACTGGTAGTGCAAATTCCTCTCGCGGTAACCCTCTTCGGGACGAAAAAATTAGCATACACAGCAAGTTCGAAGCCAACTGCTTGAAAGTCATCTTGCTAAGATTTTAAAGCAAAAAATGGAGATCTTCACAAAAATTGAGTTTACGCAGGTAATATGTAACTGATTTCTGGATATGTTATTTAATATAGGCATGTCCATGTAAAAAATATAAATGTTTCTGCTCCTTGTTTACAGGAGTCTGTGATCTCAACCATTGTGAAACTCTGCTTGAAAAGCTTTGTACAGTTTGGGAGACTCCAGACTTTTAACCACAGTGGATTTCAGCAAATCTAGTTGGACATGCAGTTCCTTTGAGCGCCTCTTAAAGAAATTGCCGATGATGATGCAGCTATTGATTTCCTACTTGATGAGGTACTTTATTGAAATTTCAAGCTTCACAAACTATAAGCTTAAAATCCACCTAAGCAGCGCTTCTGGCAAGGGTACATAGCGTACTGGTTTAGAGGTTGGCCATTGCATTCATAAAAAGATAAATACATTTTCCCAGTATGCTGCAACTGTTATCATTGTTTCATGTTGGAGTTCTGCCTTTTAGCAACATCCTAGAATTAACAGGAAGATGAAGGTGATTTTGAGGGAAAGCATTCACTATACCATAGATGCCAACAGCTGGCTGCTAGCAGTTATGTTTTGCAGCTAAAGCCTAAAACTATTGAATAAATGATTTCCCTTCTGAAAATAAGATGAATACATTGCCCTATGTGGACTCCCGAGGTGTTAGATTTATCTACTTTAGTTCTCATGGAAATGGTATGGTACAATATAAAAAAAAGACAGGTGTTGTGTCATGGAAATTAGTTCTATTTAGATGTTAGATACATTTTGATGAGAACCTTTTAGTTTTGTTATTTTGACTTGATTTTGAATGAAATCTCTATCCCTAGGTGATTGTTGGTGTGCATCCTTTGGATGGTTGGCTGAAAGCCTGAATCAGTTATGAATGTTTGTCGTGCTATGTTTGTCAACTACTTTCTTGTTTCAAATTTGCAGGTCTGTGTGGCAGCTGCAGAACGTTGTCTTGATTCAATTCCTCTAGAGCCAGCTATTTTGGAGAAACTGATCCAGGCAAAATTGCCCAAGAGTTGATCAATGGAGCTGATGGTTTGAAAAATATCCGATGCATTATTCTGCGGGCCAACAGGTGGTCATTCGCACACTGGCCTGTGCATGCTTCACTGTCACCACTTTTTTTCTGTATTTCCCAAGATCATGCATACGGAATTTTGTTAGGGATAGAAGTCTTCCACAAAAATTTTAGACATTTTCTAAGTTTTCCTTTTACTTAACGTAAAACATGCCTTGCTGTATGCAGCTTGTGTGGGCCACTGTCAGAGGAGCTTGTGTGGGCCATTGTCTTGAAATTTTCATGGCATAAATTTTCTTAAATGTTTCTATGAGCAAATATATTGGTACAATAATTTGTACTTTCCATCCAGTTTGCGATGGAGGTCTGGAAATTCATGGATGAAAAAAAAACATTAAAGTTAACCAAAATTGCTCAGCACTTATGCTTCTCTCTTTGATTAAAAGTGGCTATCTAGATCAGGTAGGCTCAACTCCGTACTGGTTTTGATTTTACTATTTTCCCCCACAATACTTGTTGCTTCCAAAATAAAGTAGCATAACCTACTTTAGCTGTGCATCTTTGTTTCAAATTGTGCTCATTTCAAGTTTACTGGTAGTGACTGCTGCTTTATCTGAACATGAACTTGGCATTCTAAGTGTTAGCTTTATGATGAAGGGCCAAATTGCTTGTAAATTGGCTGAATCATGAAAACAGTTGTTGTTTGGATACCTGAACATATTCTTTCTTGTCCATGTTCCAGGTTTTGGTTAATGTCAAAGCCCCTTTGATGAGCCTATTCTTACTTTTTTTAAGTAGGCCGTCAGAAGTTAGTTGACTAACCAATAACGTTACCAAATTGACTGAGTTTTTTGTGACTAAATGGTAAGGTGTGTGTTCGTATTGAATTTGTGTACAAATATCTCTTACAGAAGATTCAAATTGACCTCAAAGTGGAATCTCATTCTTATCAGGTCGTTAACAAAAAATTTTCTCTTTTCGTTGCTAAACTCATAAGGTATGAAGGTGATGCAAGATGAATTAAGATTAACGAACCTTAATCCAACTGCATCCATTACTAAGCTAATAACTATGCTTAACACTAATTATAACTTAGGAAAGGGAAGAACAGGAGAGAGAAACAGCAAACTATTTCATTA
The DNA here is from genome assembly GCF_008831285.2 of Nymphaea colorata. Classification (NCBI taxonomy): domain Eukaryota; kingdom Viridiplantae; phylum Streptophyta; class Magnoliopsida; order Nymphaeales; family Nymphaeaceae; genus Nymphaea; species Nymphaea colorata. The sequence goes on from NC_045143.1 coordinate 15,294,348, forward strand.
AGCAAACCACTATACTAACTGGAAGAACAGAGAAAAGTAAAAGAGATTGCATTTCTTTCAACTCATTCACCACCTACAAAATAAACCAACGTCCCCTTATATAGAGAAAGGGGATGGATTACGGATCTGGATCCGTTTACAAGTACTAAAAATCTAACTAGATCCAATTACAAGATTTGGTTATGCTTTCATCTTTCATCAGAAGGTCAACAAGCAGAAGTTTAGAGGAAGAAAATTGACTGAAGGAAAAGCAATTGCAAGTCCAATTTTATTTGGAACCGATTCTAATTCCAGGATAGTAGCTTATCTGCTATTGGTGTTAGTCTTTGTTTAGTTATTTCAACTTATCAGTGCCTTATATGTAATTTTTGCATTCTTTTTTTAGCACATTGGTGGTATATCGTATTCTCTTAAAGTTCTCATGTCTTGTTTGTAAGGATTTTAATTTCTTTAATTTTTTTCTCTGCTCTTTCAATACTTTTAAGGAGATGTATGATTTGTTAATCTTTTTTTCAGGCAGTTAATTGGTTGAAGTTGCTTGGGAAGAGTCGTCAAACAAAGCCTCATCTGTCCATTTTTAATCCCTTCTTGCGTAGTTGCAACCAAAATTCAGACCTTGCAAATGAGTGTTTGCAACTGATGGACAAACAATTTATCTGCAGGTCTGAGGAAACCTATGGAGAGCTTCTTAAGGTCTTTTATCCTGGGAAACTTTCATTGAACTATGCACTTTGTCTTAGCACTTGTGTCTTAAGTTGTAACTCTTTTCAAATACATTTTTCCTTAACATAAGTTTATTAATTTTAGTTATTAGGGAGTCCTCTCATTCTATATGAGTTCCTAGGCCTGGACTTTTATGCATTCATGTGCTAAGATGATGCGTGTCCTCACTATTCCAGTTGCATAGTAAGAATTATATATTAATTTAGAATTTGTTGGCAGTGAAGGAGAAATTGAAAAGTGTCACACCCCAACCTTTTGGCCCTCAAACAAACTTTTTTTCTAAACATAAAGCATTGAGGTACAACTACACAACAATTCAAAAAAAGAGGGAGCTATGTCATTTGAAACCATGGGGCAAACTTTCATTTATATAACAATTTCAATTCATACAAAATCACATCTATTTGTATGACAAAAATACCTCAAACCACAACTTTGATGCCTAGCAAAAATAAGACATCAAAAAGACCAAACCATGACGCGCCGGCACTACCAAAGACCCAAAACCTCCCCAATAGGATGTGAGTGAAGCTATCTGATCAACCTGCTGCCCCGGGTTCGCCAAAACCTGAAAAAAAGAAACAACTGAAGGCTTAGCCTTCGCTGTATGGCAGCAAGCCAGGAAAATCCCAAACCCTCTTAGGTAGGGCTCAAAACTGAGAACAATCATAAAAACAATCTATCGTCATGTCGTGTCAGGGCATAGACACATCATTTGCCAAGAAAACCCTTAACATAGACCACGACATGAAAAGTTACTCAAGGGCCACAATAACACAATCTCAATCACATGCAAGGCATGCTTAAACATTCCATTTCAATCATAGCATTCACATGTCCATCAATCACATACATTCGTTTACACACATTCATTTTCATTAACTTTAGTGAATTGACAGTTTTTTGTGGGTGCAAACACAGGCACGTGCACATTACGGGCGGCCCATAGCCGAGAGACAACCCCCGTGGTGGCCAAGAACAGTATGGATCCATTCAACCGCTGCAACAGTAGAGCACTCATCCATGGATGTGTGAATTCCAAGGAGAGGTACTCAGCCTTCCCTAGGACACCCAGGTTGGGAAGGCGGGAGCCCAACGCTTCAAGCACATCACACAACAGTACCCTGGGGCCTTGCACCGCCTGCGCTCCGAACAGGCGAGACCAGTGGCGAAAGCGGGACGTCTCCCAAACACATAGCCACATCCCACTGGTCTCTCATCTCTTATTCTTTCATTATTACCATTATAATAGCACATTCATAAAATGACTGACTAGCTCATGAGGTTGGTACACTTCACGAGTACACCCACACCTCCAATTGCCTCCACACGAGGTCTACACATATCATTAACAATCATAGCTAGCCGTCATACAATACGGGTACAACTACCCTTCAATTTCAATCAATTGCATCATTGCCCGCGGCAATGTGTATGCAACAAAATACAACCTTCACATCAATTATCGCATCAGTCACATCAATTATCTCTTTGAAAAACTTAGCCAAACCACAAAGAGTAGTCTCGATCTGTGATTGACTCGTAGCTGTCCTATGCAGTTATCATTCTAAGATGCTTTCTAATGCACAATTGGGGTCGAGGAGACACTTGACTCGATAGCCCACCTTATCTGTCCTAAGCAGTTATCAATTCTAGCATGCATATGCAAATGCGTAACAGTTTTCAAAACATGCTTCTCATAGTCTTTCAAAACAAATCATATCATATATCAAACAATTTGCATGCATACACACATTCATTCACAAAACAATCCATCAATCACATCACAATCCTAAGATCCCACAATCTTAGGAACACACATTCACACAATTGCCCAAGCAGGGATTTGCCTGGAATGCCGCCATACCTGTCGCGCATCCACTAAATACCTCAAACTACGACCCACATTGCTTAAGGCCTACTAGACGTGCCCGGTGTACCTGCAAACATTACCAAATGGTAAGTTCTCTACTTGTTTCGCTTACAATCGATACAAATCTGAAAATACCATCATCAAGGCATGTCTTCGCCTCAAATGAGTGTCGACCCACGAAGCCCTCCGAAAAGGGTCTCTTCCCAACCCTCGAGGTTGCCACCAACGATTAGAACTCAAACTTATGTTCGACTTATCACATGTGCGATTGTCACTTGTTTTCCTTAGTTGAGGCATCTTCCTCACCATTAAGATTCTCAACATACAACGCATATGTACATCAATAGAAGCCTATTTCCCAAGCTTGCTAAAACGGTTCTAAACCTTCACCATAACATCACAATCTCTACCATGCTTTCCTATTGCTTCGAAGATCAACACATCATGCTAGAAAAACACTTATACATATAGATCCTCGTCCATCTCAAAATGGGCATAAACTTCCCCAAATTAGCGACATCTTTAGCATGCCTTCTAAATCGTCAATTTTTAATTCTAGCATGCTCAAACAATAATTATACGTACTCCCACAGAAAATTTACAATAATCTAAGCTCGATTAGCCCTTTTTCACCCCAATCTTAGAATTCAAACTGTCGTAGTGCTCCCGGTAGCCACTTCAAGAGTTCGATTGAGCTCCAACGTCAACGATTGATCACTGCCTCCACCACCAATGCATTCTAGTCGTTGGTATGAGGGGAAATATGTGTCTCCTAGCTGCAAATCCAATCCAACAGCCACCAAAAGTCAAAATCAACGAAAAGGTGGTTTAAGAGAGGCATCTGTCGTTAGAAGAAGCCCATGGTAGTTGTGTGGGAGGCTGAAAACAAGTGGGAGAGGGCGCTGACAGAGAGGAGAGACTGAGAGATAGAGGTCGGACAAAAGGGGAGAGACAAGAGAGGGCAGCAAAGGATAAGGAACGTGCGGGTGAGAGCTGGCGGGAAGGGGAAGGAGAGAGTGAGGTACATAGACAGAGAGGGCGAGACAGTGTGGGAGAGGCGGAGAGAGGGGCATAGCACGGGAGAGACAGACAGAGAGGGCGACAGTGGGTGAGAGTGGCGGAGGAGAAGAAGGGAGAAAGAAGGGATAGGGAGAGGGAGTCCGACAGCTTACCTGTGCAACGCCGTCGCCGCTGCTGTTGTCCTTCCTCCGCCGGCCCAATCATCGTTGTCGCCACACTTCCGCCTTCCTCTTCTCACACGGTCGAGCCAAAGGAAAAAGACGAAGTGGAAGACGAGGGGGAAGAAGCCCCCGTGTTGGGTCCGGGTCTGGACCCGATCCGGCCCACCTGAGAATGCCGAACGTTACAAAAAGTGTATGGAAATTGACAATAAAGCAAGGCAGTGCCTAATTGTGGAGTGAGTGGAAAGTTACACAAAATCTATGAATTAAGTTTCTTGCTATGTAACATGGGTGCAGGGTGCAGGTGCTAGTGCCAGTGCAGGGTGCGGGTGCAGCTAGAGCATATATATATATATATATATATATATATATATATATATATGTGATCTGTTATATAAGTAATTTTATTTGTCTATATTTTTAAACTTTTTTTTATCAAGGTTACTTTAATCTCATACAAAATTCAAAGTTTTAATAAATAAAATAGGGGAGGAGAGAGAGAAGATGGAAAAAAAGAAGAGGGAAAGATTGGAGAAGGAAAAAAATGACAAAAAAAACAACAAAAGAGAAGAATGGGCAGTCAACAGCACCTGATTTGGCTTGATCGAGTCAGGTGCCATGTTGTGCCGCATCCGCACCCGAGGCGACGTGGGTGCGCCACCATATTTGGTGCACCCGTGTGACTTATATTTCTTGTTTTTAAGATTTAGGAATCATTTGTCTTAGCCTTACAAGTTTGTTGGAACCTTAAATTGTGTTCTCTTTGTGTCCCCTTTTCCCACAAGAAGGCATGATACTGTGTGTTTCTTCTTTGTTTACATTTTGGAAATATATAAGATTTTGTTTCTTTCTTCTGTGGCTCAAATAGGTATGAAGTTTGGTCGACAAAGATAGTAGACTTTAGTAGTGTCCAAAATTCATTTGGCCTGAAATTTTGTGAACTTTGATACCTATCCTGTTTTGAAAGAGAACAAATGCCCTCCAGGTCACACAGAATTTATGTCCTTTAAATATGCTGTGCCCCAGCAATATGCCAAACGAGATGGTAGAGGATATCAGAAAATGAAACTAGACAATAATGGTTAGGTGATGTTCTGCAAAACTTTCAAAAGAAAATGATTGAAGTACTGACTTGTATGCTGTTGTATTAAGGATGACCAGAAAATCAACCTTTGAACATCAATCCCATGGGTCACCAATTTGGCCACTCAAATTCTTAGTGACCTGGTCTAATAAGCTGCAGTGCCAGCAACATATATTTGAGTGCATCCATTTACAGAATTGATATAACAATGTAATGACTTGCTCCTGTGTGGACCCTAATGAGCATATGGAAGTTTATAGCCTACTTGATAACTATCTCCTATTTGCATACAAAAAGAGTTATGAACCAGGAACCAAGGTAGTAAGGGAACGTAAGTATCAACCTTTCTCAAAAACTTAGATGCAAGACTCTTCCCCAGTCAATCCCACACTTGAAATGCTATGAACAAGCCCTTATTTTATCAATTTTGATTTATATAATTTTGGATTTTTTTTATGAGGTCATATGAGATAATTGGCTGCTGAAGTTAAAAAATTTTGCAGCTCGCTGTTCAGCAGCATAATCTCGTTGTATTTAATGAATTTTGTGGGGAATACAGAAAACACTACACACCGCGACTTGTCTGCACCCACAAATTTATACGTGCTTTTTCAAAACTAGGGGACTCAAGATCTGCATACGATACCTTGAAACGTATGGTCAAAGCGACATGCATGCCTGGCCTTTTCACCTGTTATGGCTGCCTGGCCTTACTAGGGGACTCAAGATATGCATGCCTGGCCTTTTCACCTGTTATGGCTGCCTGGCCTTACTAGGGGACTCAAGATATGCATGCCTGGCCTTTTCACCTGTTATGCCTGTACATCTCATTGCAATGTAGCTTCTTTGCTAACTCTTCTTTCTTTTCCTCACATATTGTGTAGTACCTGAACACTATAAGCTGTTTGTTGAGGCAAAGTTCCTAGTAATTTTATATCTCAGTCCACATTCAAATTCATTTGTTGATATGTATAGTATACTATAAAATATATACTACATACATGTATTGTATATATGTTATAGTATATCTATATATGTATATTAACATATCACATACTATATAAGTATACACATATCACATGTATAATAGATATACGTATTATATTCCCTCATACATGTATATACCATTATGTATATCATTTGAAACAATATATGTATGTATGTACTATATTATATACATGTAATATATATATATATATATATATATATATATATATATATATATAGTTACATGTATGCTATGATGTAATACATTAATATGTATATATAAGATATAGTTTGTATAATATATAACAATAACATGTATGTTTATATGTTTTAATAATATGTAACATGTATATACATAATATGTATGTACATATATAGTATGCTATTAACATGCATAAAATATATATATACATATATGTATACATATATGCACATATGTTATAAATTATAATATATGTATAAATATATATGTATTCAAATATATACATATACATGTTATAACATATAATATTATGTGTATATATATATATATATATATAATGTCTCATAGTTTTAAACAGCGAGGTTTTTCTCGGGTTTAATACGGTGAGCTTGAAAAAAATGAAAAAAATACGAGAAAAATGTGGTAAACTTTTACAAATTTTAAAAAATTAAAAATGGAAGAAAAATAAAATAATTAGGAAAGTAATAACACAAACATCAAAAGATAAGTAGATTTGCAATAAATAAAAATAAAAAACTGTTTGACATTAATAAAATGAAAAAACTGAAAAAAATGTGTTAAAAACGTGTTTTTTTTAACGTTTTTTAAAAAAATACGTTTTTAAAGTTTAAAACGGCAAATTAATTTATCGGGTTTTTTTTCGCATTTAAAAAAAAAACACTTTTTCTGTGACTATGATATATAGTATACACATATGCTATGAATATATACATATATGTTACACTTGTATATATTCATAGTATGTAACTATGTTATATAGTATGCATCTATGTCACATGGGTGCGGGTGCGGCTAGAGCATATATATATATATATATATATATATATATATATATACACGTTATTTGGAGCATCCAATGGAGCAATCATAATCTTCTCAGAAATTTCTTGAGCTTAGTTCCTGGGTGCAAAATAGAGGTAGTGTTTCCAATCGATAGTGGTCGTCAATTTTGTGTTATGTTTTAACAAGTTACAAAAGAATTCAGTCAATTTGATTGGTCCTTGATCTTGCACTTTGCATGTTCTGAAAAGAAGGGAGAAGAGTATTCATAAGTTTCAGTAGTATTTATTGGTAATATACATGTCGTAGAAGTAAAAGAATATAGTATTAAATTTTTGAGAAACTATTTTTGTAACCTAACTGGGAAAATTCAAGTTTCTTCTCTGAATGTATGAGTAGATGACATGCCATCATTGATTATCATATATTTTCCTGTTCCCAGCTGCAAGCTGCAGAAAGCGAAGTCAAGCAGATTTTAGTTCGCTGCTCAACGCCAAAGCATCATCGCTCTGACAGCACTGGTAGTGCAAATTCCTCTCGCGGTAACCCTCTTCGGGACGAAAAAATTAGCATACACAGCAAGTTCGAAGCCAACTGCTTGAAAGTCATCTTGCTAAGATTTTAAAGCAAAAAATGGAGATCTTCACAAAAATTGAGTTTACGCAGGTAATATGTAACTGATTTCTGGATATGTTATTGAATATAGGCATGTCCATGTAAAAAATATAAATGTTTCTGCTCCTTGTTTACAGGAGTCTGTGATCTCAACCATTGTGAAACTCTGCTTGAAAAGCTTTGTACAGTTTGGGAGACTCCAGACTTTTAACCACAGTGGATTTCAGCAAATCTAGTTGGACATGCAGTTCCTTTGAGCGCCTCTTAAAGAAATTGCCGATGATGATGCAGCTATTGATTTCCTACTTGATGAGGTACTTTATTGAAATTTCAAGCTTCACAAACTATAAGCTTAAAATCCACCTAAGCAGCGCTTCTGGCAAGGGTACATAGCGTACTGGTTTAGAGGTTGGCCATTGCATTCATAAAAAGATAAATACATTTTCCCAGTATGCTGCAACTGTTATCATTGTTTCATGTTGGAGTTCTGCCTTTTAGCAACATCCTAGAATTAACAGGAAGATGAAGGTGATTTTGAGGGAAAGCATTCACTATACCATAGATGCCAACAGCTGGCTGCTAGCAGTTATGTTTTGCAGCTAAAGCCTAAAACTATTGAATAAATGATTTCCCTTCTGAAAATAAGATGAATACATTGCCCTATGTGGACTCCCGAGGTGTTAGATTTATCTACTTTAGTTCTCATGGAAATGGTATGGTACAATATAAAAAAAAGACAGGTGTCGTGTCACGGAAATTAGTTCTATTTAGATGTTAGATACATTTTGATGAGAACCTTTTAGTTTTGTTATTTTGACTTGATTTTGAATGAAATCTCTATCCCTAGGTGATTGTTGGTGTGCATCCTTTGGATGGTTGGCTGAAAGCCTGAATCAGTTATGAATGTTTGTCGTGCTATGTTTGTCAACAACTTTCTTGTTTCAAATTTGCAGGTCTGTGTGGCAGCTGCAGAACGTTGTCTTATTCAATTCCTCTAGAGCCAGCTATTTTGGAGAAACTGATCCAGGCAAAATTGCCCAAGAGTTGATCAATGGAGCTGATGGTTTGAAAAATATCCGATGCATTATTCTGTGGGCCAACAGGTGGTCATTCGCACACTGGCCTGTGCATGCTTCACTGTCACCACTTTTTTCTGTATTTCCCAAGATCATGGGTACGGAATTTTGGGGATAGAAGTCTTCCACAAAAATTTTAGACATTTTCTAAGTTTTCCTTTTACTTAACGTAAATCATGCCTTGCTATATGCAGCTTGTGTGGGCCACTGTCAGAGGAGTTTGGCAGTTCGTTTGCGTTCTCTTGGGTAATGCGGCACTTTAAACTGAGCTCTTTCCATCACATGCTCATGGTCTTACCGTGCGCAGACCTTGCAGGCAGGTTCTTCTAGAAATTCATGAATAAAATGTAACTGCCACGTTGTGTTGGGACAGTCCCAACTTTCTTCTCAAAATTGAATTGAGAAGGCTTTTGTTGCTTAAAGGGAGATACTGCTCAAGGATCTGTTGTAAGTAATACCTTACTCTGGTTGACTTTTCATATATACTTGTATAGTGCACGCAGCGCTGGTTGGTTGTTCCCGGTTTATATAGTTACCGGCCTAGGTTTTTGACATTGTACATTCGGGTTATGGAGCTTGTTAGAAACTTCCAAGGCAGTTCAGCACTATCTTTCTGTGGTGAGTACATGGCATTTTCTTTCTTTCTTTGTATAAACAAGCTATGGTAGCAGATCCGACCAAATGGCAGTGGCATATTGAATTTCTTCAGATTGAAGTTCTCAAGTCCAGCCCCGGTTGGTGATTGAAACTCTTGTTGACAAAAGGTATGTTATTTTTGTCAATCTACATAATTTCAGTTGCTTTCTCAAAAACATTGCCGTCCAGGCTGTGCTTGCAATTGAACAGTTGGAGTGAGAATAGTGCGTTTAGAAGATGGCAGCTGCTAATTTGTGTTTGCCCAGTGTGTGGCAGTAAAGATCTCACTTTGTGGTGATACGTTCTCTTTTCATTTTTAAAATCTACACAAATACCCCCTTAATTAAGGATGGGCAGTGGGCTTACGATTTGACATTGGAGCTGGCCCAAAATTTTTTATTTCAACTCCATCAACATAAGCAGTACATGCATGAGTACATGCATGAACAGTGTGTGGACATGATACTCCCTTTTTCCTAGTGGACCGCCGACGTGATGCAAGCCTTATTTAGCCCTGCTTTTAGGATTCCATGGTGACGTTCGGCCAGGGGGCAGTAGGACTGCCTTGCAGCCATGGTTGGTGCGGTGGTCGAGCTCACGAAAGTGGCGACTTTGGTTGGCCATGCTTTTGATTGTTGGAAGATTTTTAACTATAAGTTGTCGGCTCAAGTTTCAGCATGATGCAAGTACAAAAAGGGAGATATGACACTTGAAAGCCGTAGAACAGAAACAGACGTAGGAGCCAATTCTATCTGATGCACAATCAACCAAATTTAAAAAAATTGTAACTCCTTTGTCTGCTGGTTGAGTCATGTAATATGTTGTTGTTGGGAAGATAATTTCAAGACCTTTTCAATGAGTATAGGCATGCAAGGATCCTACACCGTTATAGGACGATTTGCTGGAAAAGCCACAGATGAGGACAGTTGCCACATGAATCGATGGTAACTCTCTCGTTCCGACTCTGATTGAGGCATGTAATATCTTGTTGGAAAGCTAACTTCAAGAGTTTTTGACGGATATGGATCGCAAAGGTTTGTCGTCGTTTGGTGTGGTTGATTTGTTGGGAAAATGATTAATGTGTTTCTGCATAATAGGATGTATAGGTCTTCCGATCGGCTGGATTTTGTGTTGATGGAGTAGATCAGGGCCTACGATTCCTTAAAAGAGATCTACGTTTAGGGTAGAGTTTTCGATAGAGTTCTTGCTTGCTGGGGAGCTCCACATCAAGGGTGAAGCTGCAATGCATGGACCTTGCAGGATGGTCGTGGAATGTTGTCGCACAGTTTGGGATTGAGGACAGAGGAAAGAGGGTGGTGGTACTCAAATAATTTGTTCGTACTTTTTAAAGAACTTGCTATAGATTCAAATACTCTTGTATATGAATTATCATTTTCTTTTAGGTGTTTACCTAAAGAGATCATTAAATCGATTATTGTGTTAAGATGAGATTTGTTACTATGAAACTCATGTTGGTAAGTATTTCCAAAATAACATTTGTGAGAAATGTTAGATTGGTTATGTAAATACTCGAATTTATTCATTACTATTAACCTTGGATGAGGTCACCATATCTTGGTGTCTCTTACCATTTCTCTATTATGAATGCAGTTTGTAATTTGGATTTTATTAGGCTTAGTAAGACTATAACCTTTTGTACTTTCTAAATCATACAAACATATTTTGCATGTCCTAGTATCTGCATATGATCCATACAAATCAAATCCTGGATATTCTAAGTCTTTCTCCTTTTTGGATTGGAAATCCTTTTGTTTGTCAGATTGTGGTGTTAAATTTTTCTACTTCTCTAATTGTTGAAGTATTTATTTTATGTAGGATTAGCTGAGCAATCCTATCCCTTTTTCTAATAAAGAAATCTTTATCAGAATGATTAAAGAGGAGAATTTTTACTTTACCTCTGTAGTCTGCATCAATTATTCCTACTCCTACTAAGATTGAGTAATTAAATGCAAGACCGCTTCGAGATGCAATTTGTCCATTGGAACTGCTATGGTCAGAACCTTACTAACAAGAGCAGTTTTTCCTCTTGCAGGGACAACTGTGTTATGGCTACTTTCTAAATCACAACGGGCTGCTCTGTTCATCAGCCTAGTTGACAGAGATACAGTTGGATCAAGACGCTGGATCCTAAGATAGTTATATTTTTTCTTTTTATTGAAAAAGCAAAAAAATTTTTGAAAGAAATTTTCCATACTTAAATGAAGGATTTTAAATCAGAAGTTTAAGTATAAAACCTTAAACTTGGCTCTGATACCAAAAATGACGATTGGACGGGTCACCAAATCCATGGTAGGATTTAATGCTATTGGTGCATCGCATTTATGGTCAGACACCATCAAAACGAGGTTGATCTTCTAGCAAGAAGGTTTTCTTCTCTTCGAGATCTGATTTCTTCTTGAAGAGATTGTTCATCATCTTCAAGAGGCTCATGTCTTGGTTCATAGGATGCGAACCTAATAAATTCCTGGCCTTCACTATTTTCATAATGAAGAGCTCCCTTAAGAAGACTGGTAGAGGATTCATCCTCTATAAATTTTCCTATTTCCCATTCTGATCCTACAAGTTCTTCTGAATTGTAGGACTTGGGTTTGATGAATTTAATACCTTGTGATGCTACTGCATCAACAATACCATCAACGTTCAAGTTATATTTAATCTGACCATTATTACTTAATCTTCCTACGATGGTGACAAAGACTAGAAGGTTGTCTCCTTCAATCATATCTTCATATCCTCGTGTCTGGATTCCCACACAAAGATATTTTTGAAAGTCTTGAATACTCATATAGGTATTAGGAACTAAATATATAATCTCAGCTCCCTGGTTGAGATCGATTTCCATTGCTCCTAAATTTGCTTTAGCAGCTTTGTTGAAGTGTTTGTCAAGAATCATGACAAAACACTTTCATTCGATTAAACCTATATGAATTAGGTTATAACCCCTCTCTCTCAACCTACGAGCTCCTTTCAGACTTAATAGGTTAATAGTGTTAGAGTATTATATACTAATATATAGTGTTATATACTCTTTGTTAAAGTATTAGACAGTAATATAGTGTTATAGTTTTATATAGTATCATAGTGTTATATATTGTTATAGTGTTATATAGTATTATATACTGTAATAGTGTTATATAGTGTTACAGTGTTATATATTGTTATAGTGTTATATAATCTTATAGTGTTATATTGGGTTATAATGTTATAGTGTCATAGTGTATCATATATGTTTTCATAGTATTATATAGTATTATATACTGTAATAGTATTATATAGTGTAATAGTGTTGTTATATAGTGTTATATAGTGTTACAGTGTTATATAATCTTATAGTGTTATAGCATTATAAAGTGTTATACAGTGTTATAATACTATAGTACTATATAACACTCCGATACAATAACACTATAACACTATAAAACCACATAACGTTATATCATTATAACACTATAACATAACCCACTATAACATTATAACATTAAATAACATTATAACACTATATAACACTATATAACACTATAACACTATATAACATTATAATACTATATAACTCTATAATACTATTAATACTATATAATACTATATAACACAATATAATGTTATAACACTGTGTAACACTATATAATACTATAACTCCATATGACACTTCATAAAAGTATTTAGCGCAGTATGACACTACATAACATAACACCATATAACACTTTGTAACGCCATAAGACACTGTATAGCACTATAATGCTATAACATTATATAACACTATATATCACTATAATGATATAATGTTATATAACACTATATAGGACTATGACACTATAACAATATGTAACATTATATAGCACTATAACACTACAACACTATAACAATATATAACACAATAACACTACGACATTTCTGTTACTTTCGGGTCATGACTGTTTCTTTATCATGACACACTAATGGAGTTTTTTTAGTTTTCATAAATCTTACGGGAAGACTACCATATATATCCTGATATGGCTGCATACCACAGCATTTCTGTGGCTCTCGGGCAAGCTGGTCTGATAAAAGAGTTACTGCATGTAATTGATTGCATGAGGAAACGACCTTCAAAATTATTACAAAAAATGCACTGGATCCGTTGTTTGGAACCTGATGTGGTGGTCTACAACTCAGTAAGTATTAGTGATGTTTATTGTCTGGATAGGCCGTAAACTCATAATCCAAGAATGAGGTAGGTGCAACGCCAGCAAACCTGATGAGTACTTACGGCCTAAGGGCATCACTATTTACTTGGTGTGGGTTAGTTTTGGCATTTGTAGTGCCTTTTTAAGCTGGCATCTGCCTGGATTTACCCAACCAAATTCATCTTAGGTTCGAGCAGCTGAGTGGATAGGCCTTTATGAAGATGAGAGCAATATTGTTGTGATGCATATGTACTTCATGAGATGTATTTTTGATAGGCACTCAAAAAAGGACGCGATAGGGACTCAAAAAGGACGCGATAGGCACTCAAAAAATATAACAGCAACAACGACACCGCATAGACTGGTTTTATGATAAAAAGGTGTTTACTAACAGGTGATTAGCGGATAGACAAAACAAATTGTGATAACACAATTGTAGGATTGTATACACAAATAAAATCATGTTTTGAAGGACACGATAAGCAATTAGAAAAATTAAATGCAAGTATATGGACTAGTTTCATAGTAAAAAAGTGTTTATAGGAGGCGATAAACAATCAAACAAAACATATTACAATAACACAACTACAGTTTTATGATGCACTCAAATTAGATCATGTTTACAAGGATGCGATAAGCACTTAGAAAAATTAAATGCGATTACAAAACTGTATGGACTGGTTTTATGATAGAAAGATATTTACTAAAAAGTAATAAGCAATAGGACAAAACAAATTACGATAATGCAATAGGAGGATTTGTTTTATGATACACTCTAATAAAATCATGTTTACAAGAACGTGATAAGCAGTCGAAAAAAGATGAACTGAAACAACAACATTATATAGACTGCAAGATTCATTTTAGTATAAGTTGTCGGACAAAAAAGATTATGATAATGCAACTATTGGATTTGTTTTATTCTACACTCAAATAAGAAAATGTTTAAAAGGAAACACGATAAGCACTCTAAAAAATTAAATGTGACAATGACATTGCATGGACTAGTTATACAATAAAAAGGTATTTGCTAAGAGGTGATAAACAGTTAGACAAAATAGGTTACGATAATGCAACAATAGGATTTGTTTAACCAGACACTCAAAAAATTTAAATGCAACAATAATGAGACTATATGAACTGGTTTTACTATAAAAAGGCATTTACTACAAAGCGATAAGTAGTCAAACAAATAATGCAACTACAAGATTTGTTTTATGATACATTCAAGTAAAATTATTTTTACATGGACATGATAAGCACTAAAAAAAAATTAAATTTGATAACGACATTGTATAAACTTTTTTTATGATAAAAAGCAGAAGGCAATAAGTAGTTGGACAAAACAGATGATGATGTTAATTGAAGAAAAAAAAAAGGAAAGCAAGCTGTCAAGTCTATAATTTCATGTTGGATTGATTTTGTTTAGCAAATGGCTCAACGTCCACTCACAAGGTCAATGTTCGACTGCTTTAATTTGAATATATGTGGAGAAGGCCCTTCTTTTAGAGTCATGCTAGGTTCACTTAGATTTGGACTAGATTATGCCAACATGGACCCACCACATTGATAACTTGCCTGTATCTTAGCCGAGTGAATGTCGGATAGATATACATCTTGTTAGCTAGTCATCATACAAAATTACTAGCTATTAGGCATCATTATCCATTGGGATAGTTCAATAACCATTAAACTACATGCAAGACCATCTATGGCCAATTACTACAAATATAACAAGAAAAAAAAAAGGCAAAACTCCAGTAATCACTGTCCCTTCTTAGTGATTATCAATGTCTGAACCTTTTCCCCCTCGAATTCTAAGTTGCTTCATTATCATTCCATCCCCAACCACCTTGTGCTTCCTTTGTAAAGAACGTCCAATAGTCCAACTATACAAACTTACTGTTCAAAAACAAGCTATGAGAATATTACCTCCATTGCAAGGCCATAAGTTGCTGAAGAAGGTTTTAGGCCATTATGCTTGAGCTTTTCAAGCACCCACAGTGCTCCTTTCCACTGCTTATGAGTGGCACAAGCATTTCACACCTAGAAATAAAAAATGAAAACAATAGGTTAAATGCCTATCCACTCAGCTGCTCGAACCTAAGATGAATTTGGTTGGTCTTTCAGCCACTGTCGAGTAAATCCAAGCAGATGCCAGCTTAAAAAGGCACTACAAATGCCAAAACTAACCCATGACCCAACACCATGTAAATAGTGATGCCCTTAGGCCTTAAGTACTCATCAGGTTTGCTGGCGTTGCACCTACCTCATTCTTGGATTATGAGTTTACAGCCTATCCAGACAATAAACATCACTAATACTTACTGAGTTGTAGACCACCACATCAGGTTCCAAACAACGAATCCAGTGCATTTTTTGTAATAATTTTGAAGGTCGTTTCCTCATGCAATCAATTACATGCAGTAACTCTTTTATCAGACCAGCTTGCCCTTGAGTCACAGAAATGCTGTGGTATGCAGCCATATCAGGATATATATGGTAGTCTTCCTGTAAGATTTATGAAAACTAAAAAAACTCCATTAGTGTATCACGATAAAGAAACAGTCATGACCCGAAAGTAATAGAAAGAACGCAGTACCCGCATTGCTTTAAAAATGTTCAAAGCTTCTACATGTCGCCTTGCTTTTCCAAGGATTGCCAAGAGTTTTGTGTATACATATCTGCCACATAAGATGATATGATAATGTAAATGAAAAAGAAAAAACATACGTGCAGGCACAAACCCCACCTTGCTAACTCTACAAATCACACAACCACTTATTAACAAAAAGCACCACTCTAAAATCAGGTTTGAAACCATAGAGTGATTAAGCATGAAGGTCACGGACAAAAGTAGTATCAAAAGTTCAACTAGCATATGACAATTTTATCGATGCAAGCAGTTGTTCAATGTCATAAAAGAGTAAGTTCAGAGTTTCCAAAGGATGTATACCTAAAGAATGAAAATGATTGTAGTGATGCAAGCACATTCTTAATCTCAGAAAGAGAAAAGTTGTTTAGCTACCAAAGTCTAGGTCCCTAGGTTACCTATTGACCTGAAAGCCACTAAAGACTTTTTACCCTTTTTAGACTTTAGTTACCATTCAACAACTAAAGCTACAAATATACCTCTCAGTAGAATCATTAGTACACTCATATATACTAATACAATGTCTAACATGTAGATGTATTTATTTCCAAAACTCAACATGTTGAACGCTTTACACAGTGTCTCGAATAGGGACCATGCAGGTATGCATTCACACATGCTCATGCACATCTGCACATAAAAGACATGCATGCAGAGAAAATTAATATTAGTAATAACTTGAAAAGGGGGACCCAATGCCTATACCATCTTCCTTAGGAACTTGCATACAGGTATCTATTCCTTGACCAGAAAAACTAACTAATTGATCCCCATATAATTATGATATAAGCCATTGTGACATATTGTTCCCAGATATACTCAATTTTTAATAGAATGAGCCAGATAAACAATTTAAACGTGATTCAACTTGTACTGAATATCATGCTGAGCAGCAAAACCATAAGACAGCAAAATTTGAACATTAAGTGCCAAAAACCAGGAATAAGGTTACACTACTAGCAAATGCAACATAGTTATCTTTTTAACAGCAGGCAGCTAGAAATAAATAACCATGAGAAACATAACAGCATAAGAAATGAAAGCAAACATGAGCTGCTGTTAGAGCAACTGCTCTAACAGTGAAAGTTGTTCCTATTGCAATCCTCACCTGGATGCTGCACTGGTGGCAACTCAGTTTGTAGGTTACCTATGTTTGACATCCAATCTGCTGAAAAGTTTCCCCATAGCAGACAATATCCTGCAATCTGGAAACTTAAATTCAAAAAAGGAAACCTATGATCAAGCCCAACTCACTGAATCAAAGGAACACAAACTAGTCTATCTTGTTCATCATGAGAGTACCTTACACCGGTGCCAACGCAGCTTCTGGGTTGGCTGTGCTTGACATCCAATCTGCGGTAAGTGTCTGCATATCAGACAATATCCTGCAATTTGGAAAAAAAAAATCATTCAAACAATAAACCAAGGATATCACCAAACTCATTAAATCAAAGGAACATAAGATAGTCAATCAGAGTTGAAATCCTTAGAGAGAGAGAGAGAGAGAGAGAGAGAGAGAGGAAAGAGAATGGGAGAAAGAGAGAGCATAAAAAGCGAGGAGGATCACCATCAAGGAGAGAACAAACCCTACACACGACACCAATAAAAGTAGTAGCAGTTATCATGAAAACTAGACCAGGCTACCAACAAAATCAAAATACACGAAACTAAGGTTAAAATTTAAGACCAACATATCCAAACCAGGCCCAAGAACAGGCATCCGTCATGAACCCAATCCCAACAACAGAATCAGCAAAAGCAAGAATAATCAGAAAAGCCTAAATATCACCAAAGCATCACACCCAACAACAGAATTCGCACAAGAAAGGAAACAAGACAATAAAATGCAGTCGACGGTACTTATGAGAACACCCAAAACGGAATACATGAAATCCTCCAACAAAACTTCTATTCTGCGACTGCAATGGGCATAGAAGTTACCGGGAGGAAGAGAAAGGGAAACAGACATAGTAAGGAGCCCTAATGTTGGTAAACAGCACCACCCCCCCCCCCCCCCGACCTTTATTTTTCCCATCGGCAGCCATTGTAAACAGCAATGGGCCGCGATGGCTGCCGGTGGAACAGAAAAGGGAGCTCAAGACACCAAGAAGCGATTCGCTGTTCGGCTACCACCTACCCACAGCAGAGAAAAAGAGAGAGAGAGAGAGAGAGAGAGAGAGAGAGAGACCTGAGTAACCTGACGAATGACAACCGACAGGACACTGTAGTCACAGGAGCTTCCGAGATATGGACGCCGGACGGGAGATCAACCATCGGAGAGTTGGAGGACGCGGCGGCCGACCAGGGAGAGCGGTAGTCGGGAGTGAAGAACTCGATGAACGTCGAAGAAGAGGCAAGGCAAGGCGACGAAGGACTTGACGACCACCGAGGATGAGTGGAGGAGCGAAAGAAAGAATTCCGCCGCCACCCGATCGTTCGTTCACATCTGGAAAGCGGTTTAATATTTAAAAAAGGAGTTGTGTGAATCGTTTCTTGCAACAACTCGAACCAGTTATCTTTTGAACCGAGTCACGCTTTAGCTAACCGATTCAGTGAACAACTCCATTCTGCTTACATAAACCAGTCGAGTCATGAACTCGTACATGGTTAAGACTCGGCTTGAGCTCCAGCCAAGCTTTAATGAGTTTTAGCTTCTAGTTCAGGCCTACTTCCACAGCCACCCGATAAAAATTATTGGGCGGCTTTAGCTCTAATGCAATGCATTGTGATGTGTGTGAGTAGCGTGTGACTTCTATGGCCACACCCTGACCATATAAATTCACAAATCATATAAATATGATATTTATATATATATATATATATATATATATATATATATATATATGTCATTACGAGTAACTAAGAAACTGAGTGGCAAAGCGGTTATGGAGTGAAAAGGTTGATGCATGTTTTCTTCATTTCACGATAATGTCGCATGAACAATTAAATAATTTACTTCTTAATGCATCTAGATGATCATGATAAGGAGCAGGACCTGTGGAGCCCAAGTCAGGTTCTTTAACATCAGACTAATAATCATGAACCAACAAAACATAACAGTGGATCAAGAGATCAAGAGAACACATATCCAAAGGCTAAGCCTATCTATCTGCCCATATGCAATTCACTAGGTCTGTTACATCACATTGGCGTCAGTCATGACTCCAACCTCCACCTGTCATATACGCAGCACATCCACATACCACATTATAACATGCAACTATAAATAGTACGTAACAAGTATAAGAACAAGCCATGCAACAGATATAATTTTGATTCATTCCCCTCTAGGGAGGATCAATCTAACATTTCTTGGCGGTACACTTCTATGGTCAAAAGGCACAACACCCCGAAACATAATAAGGTCTGCTAAAGGTTGCCTAGTTGACTATTCATGCAATCACATTCAACTATTCATGCAATTACATAGGCGATGGAAAAATCGACAACATATCATTCGCATGGGAACATGCGCACAACAAATCCCAAACAAGACAAGGTACGCAGTGCACCTCAAGAAGTCAAAAACAAGCCAAGCGGACCACCAACAGCAATATGTGGCCACGGATAGAGTTGTGGTCAAGCCGGACTGGCCACGGTCGGCCGCCGACGACTGGCAAAATGGCTCGGGCAATTCAAAAACTAGCTGCAAAGGCGCTATTTCACAAACTAGCTAGTTGGGGGTTTGCATAATATCCCAGTCTGCACCATTTTTCGTCAAGCAAAAGTTATCAACACGTGCAGCACATGAAATAAGCATGATTCCAAAAATATGGTGTGAAATTATGCATTAACTGAATCAAAACCATTTCCGAAAGCAAAAAGGGATGCTAGGGACACCATACCTGATTCTTGTTGATTTGACCGCCTGAAAATCAGTCTCCTCCCTCCCCTCGTCTCTTTCTTCTATCCCTCTCTTTTGGTCTTGAAATGGGGGTCGTGCAACGACCTCCCTCTTATTTTATTTTATTTTTCAATCTTGTCCCCAATTTTGAAGCTATTTACTTTCAAACTGAAAGATATTTAGTAACTCTTAATTATGGAATAGTTTAATTAAGGTTAATCTATACTTAAGTCGCAGTCAAGTATATCTTAATCTTGTTGTTAGTTCCTTAAGAGTACCCAACATTTACATATAAGCAGCTCATGAGTTCTTAATAATTTCATTTAAGCTTTCCAAAATTCTCAAAAGAACTCATACAACATATATAGCAGATTATAAACATATATTATATATTGTTATTATGGTGCATATATATAACGTACGTTATAAGCTATATACATATATAATCCTAGGTTGTATAATATATGCAATATATTATAAGCAATATTACATATAAATTATATGTATACATATAATATATTGTTAGATATGACATATACAAGTATATTACATATATTATATATGATATATGTACACAATATGTGTGTACTTGGGCCTTTGACAAGTACCTGTGTGGCATAGTCATCTATAAAATCAACGGTAGAAAAGATGCTTCCATCATCTTATACACTAAAATATGGATGTGATTAACAACCTTCAACTTAAACGTAGAATAGATTGAAAAATTACTGGTTGACATCAGCCTTGTCGAACAACTCCCATATTTTCTAGTAATAAATGGAACACAGGCTCCGGTACAACTCCTGTTTTATCAAAATCAGCAATCTCAGCTCCTTAATCTGCCCAGAGCTGAATCTGTATGCACTGTCAACACAGCACAGAGGTTCCTTCATCCTCCTCATAACTGTTCTTCATCTTCACACTATCCCACACCTCACATCTTCTTTCTCCTGCCAGCTAACTACAATCTTTTATGCTCAGTTATTGAGAGTAATGTGGGAAGTTCGTTATCAAATCCTTATTGTGCTGCTCCACTATATCCCAGTTCCTGCGGTAACATCTTTAACATTCCATTGGCTTCAGATGAGATAACAAGCTTTTGCTGAAAGTGTCTTCAGGTCCTACAGTTGCGTCAAGCTAGTCCTAAGGGTGGGAAGGGTGTGTTTTTTTTTTTTGGGTGTGGGGATGAGAAAAACTTTCCAGAAGACCCACAATCCAAACCTTTCCAATTATAGCAAATCAGTCTATACAGGACTACTTTAACCAGCAATTACAACCTCAAGCCCTTGGCATATATATACTGCCAAATAGTTTACGTGGAAGTTGGATCCACATCAAGAGAATCCTTTACCATATTTACACGTTTTCACTGAAAGTTCAGGGACATACCTAACTAGAAAAAGAAACAGGGATCTAGTTGCCAACAGACCAAAACTAATGCTTTGTCAGTTGCAGAAGAATGCAAGCTTCCGTGTAGTCATGAGCTTAATTTAAAACACGATAATATTGGCAGCCAAAGTTCGCATGTCACATACCAAAAGTAAGAAGGTTCAGGAAAGTAACTGAAGGAGTTAACAAAAGACAACAAGTAAATAGAGAACATAATTTTAAAGGCAAGCATGGGACCAGAAAGCAGCAACGTACATGATCTGGCTCCCATGACCATCCATGAGGTCCCTTAATTTGGACAACAAAAGAACCCTAAAGTTACAACACAAGATACACAATGTTAGTAAGTACAAAGGACATCAGCAACATAGTGAACATGGATAATGTTAGTAAGAGAAGAGATCCTTTCTGCCTAAGGCTTTAAGCTGCCACAGCATTTATTCCTTTGTCTCTTAGATGAATTGGTAGCTCATTATATGCGAAAATGTAAGCATGTGTGTGTGTGTATACGTCTCTACGAAAGCACCTGACATCTTGATACCGCACATGTTAGAGTCTTAGCTAAATATTGCACAAATACATGGAATATACTTGGCAGTGACTGGCACATTCGGGTAATATCCCCAAAAGACCATACTAGATTATAAATGCCCATAAGTTAATGTTCTTAATTACCTTATGCAATAGAAAACCATAAGGACTGAATTATAAAGTTCCAAACATAGATAAAAGAACATAGACCAAGTACCTTAAGGTTGTTTTCTTTCTAGAAACAAGCCAAACACAAAAGTCTTTCTTCAATATCAAAAAGGAGTTGGAGTTCTAAGTTAGTGATTCATAAGAACATTTTACATTTTTGTACAAAAAATTGAGAAACTGAACAACTAAGTCTAAGACAATCACTAAAAGCTGATCTTCAGCAGAAACAGCCAATTCAGCCCACCTCACCACCAAAATATCTGTGTCACATGGATATGGTTATGAGTGTGGGTGCATCTATGACAATTGACAATATGGGTTAAAACACAGCAGCATATATATACAGGTTCTCTTCATCAGTCATTATGAAGGAGAGGAAACCCAGCTCTAGGAGGCCATCGGTTCACGCAATCTCTCTCTTGCAAGTTATCTGCCCCCATTGGTGGCTCACCCCTTGCCCTCTGGTGTCTTAACTCGCTACCATCAGATTCTTCTTGCTGGTACTCTCTCTCTCTCTCTCTCTCTCTCTCTCTCTCTCTCTCTCTCTCTCTCGCTGGTAAACTGTACATGGTAAGGGTGTTATTCTTTTTCCCTTTCTTAAGTTTAATGTTTTGGATTGGATCTGACCAAATCTCATCTAACATACCCAATCGCTCAGGGCCCCAGGCATATCTGTGTCAAAAAAAGCCATTCCAACACAGATACTCCAGGGCAATTCCCATACCCCATGTTGCTTAGCAAAATATACAAAACAACCTTTCACTTTGTAATAATCAACCTGCCTTCTTACCCATTTACTATAATGAAGAGTAAATCTCTAAACTCTAAAGTTCCCGAACCATATTCATTATCAGATGTTTCATATCAAAGGGGTATTTTTTATATATTAAGTGTCCTAAAACCTAAATGAACATGAAAGTTGCACGTAAATGAACATGAAAGCTGCACAAAGGACCAACAGATACTATAGCAACCAGAAGCTATTGATTTATCAAAAAGTGAGCAGCATTAAAAAGTAATAAGTTTTTGATGCAGAAAACAGTTATAAACTGCAGAGGCTTGAGTTTTACATGACAGAAAAATATGTTGTGACAAAATTCAGCAGCTTGATTCAGGAAACTCTTGGAATCATTAAATGAAGAAGAGAGACATTTACAGAAACAGTGAACAAAACCGATGGAAACATCTGTTAGGAGTGGAACAGCACTGCAGTTTAATTTACTATAACACTTCCAGCAAAAAACTTACAAAACGTCCAGGCAACCAGAAAAATAAGAAAGCTAATGAACCTTTTTCTGATACCTTATCATAAACTGGAATGAAATAATAACCATTTGGAGCACACTGAGTGCTTTCTTTCACTAGCCCATCAACTGTTTGGAGCTCAACCTATATTTTCGTTTTATGTGTAAAACATACAATGCAGAATACTGAATTAAATAACTTGGAAAATTCAAGAGGAATATTGAAGGATATACAAGCCGGAAAAAAAATCATGAAGGTTAACTAAAACAAAATTTAAAATGCAAAATCATAATATGGTAATTACTATTTATCCCAACATTTGCATGCATGGATGAAAGAACACTTCATCTGCAATTCGTGTATGCACATGATTGATGAAAGAACACTTCATCTGCAATTCGTGTATGCACATGATCGTGTATGCATGTGCGCCCCTGATGAACATAAAAGCTCTTCCACAATATCTTCACCTCACAATACTGCTGATCTTGAAGTCATAGGATTTTAGGTATAAATTGCATAAAACACTAAGCAATATGCTCTATAACATAGCAAAGTTACTCCAACTGAATCGCAGTGCATATCACCAGTAGTACATGGTTCGATTCTACAGCCACGGTGCATCAAGATGCACAATGAAGTGTCATAAGTGTGACTTTTTCATCTAAAATATCATTAAAATATTGCATCATCTGGGCAGTCATTCCAAGGTTGTTAAATCAAGCTCCAAACAAGAACGAATAGCAAAAAATCCAAAGTTTTAAATACGTCGAAGGAGAATAAATAAGCAAACAGTTGGCGCTAAAGAATATGTAAATCCATAAACTTTTGTGGACCGTGTGGGCAACTGCCACACAAGCCCACATTTAACTCTGCCCCGGTCTTATTCCATGTCAAAGTAAGTACTCTTTTTATGTTTCCCTAAGATGATGGATGAAAATGGCCTATTAAATATATGATCGAGATGCATTCTATTAAAGAAAGCTGGGAACCCGTTAGTCAAAGAATTAAAAGTACTATCTGATGAAAAGAAGCATATGACATAAAACATTCACTAAAATGAAAAGAATGCCAGCAAGGAAAGAGCCCCGACAATTCTGCAGCAAAATGAATCAAACGATAATGATCAGTGTAGAGCATCGGCTTTCTTTCATCCTCACGTACAAGTTACGAATTGTGTACTTCACCATTGCAACAAAACAAACCTACTCAAGATTAAAGTAATAATTTGTGAATTTAAAAGGAGTTCACCAAATAGTACGCGTGAAGAACAATGTTTTTCAGGAAATCATAAGGAATAATAATTCTTGTTAACATTCATATAACCCAAGAAAGTATTACCTATTAGATCGTCTTCCAATATTCGATATGGTAAAAGAATCAATCGAATATGAAAGGGTGATGCTGGAGGATCTCTTTTGACTTGTGCAATTAACAGGCACAAGCACCAGTAATCCGACTACTGAACACGGCACAAAAAGCTTTGTGCTGAAGAAGAAAAAGCACAGAAATGCAAATATGGTCAATCATAGTTTCATACAGAACGGTCCAAAAAACATGCTTACTGCAAATATGAGAATATCTCATGCATAAATTATGCTGTCGATAGAATTTCAAAAGAAGAATAAGGATTTGACGGGAAAAAAACAAGAATCATTGATCCGGACAGAAAGAAAGAAAAGAGTTCACTTGCAGGATGTAAACACAGAGCACAAACCACATCCGAAACCCATCAAACTGGAATTCAACAAAAAGAAGGAACAGACATAGGAAAAGAAACAGAGCCAAGAAAAAGGAAAGTAAGCCGATGGATCATGACAAGGAAAAAGAAAAAGGCAAACCTCTTTACCATCAGAAGAACAAGACCATACCGCAAAGGCCCATCAAACGTGATGAACAATGAGTGAACCAACGATTTCTATTGACCAAGTGTGAAAAAGTCAGAAAAAATTGTTAGACGGATAGAAATCTCTGCCGCTACACAACACAAATCGAACTGTGTCCCATCAGATTTTAAAGACCTTAAGGTGATACTTCCTCGCAGGATTTCCCCTCACCCAACTTCAAGAAACCGTTTCAAAAGGGGAAACACAGCAACAATCTTCTTGCCCCAGACACCAAATTCCCAGAAGAACAAGAAGGAAGAAAAAATCCAACAACATCCGAAAATAGCAAAAGAAGGCTACCCAAATTTGAAGAGCCTAATGACCACCAAGGCGTCCAGGCCGCAGTTCCTCATGAAGTCGTCCTCTGTTACCCGAAACGCCGGCCCTACCCGCTCGAAAGAAGGAAGAAACCTGCGGAACGAGAAGGCGTCTTCCTGGTAGCGGGGGGGAAAGCCCCCTCATCCCTCGACATGGCCCGAGCGCGATATACGACGGCATTCCCTGGTTGCTTCTTGAAGATGGAGAACAGTACGAGGACGATAAACAGGAGGCCGATGTGTGCGTCAAGATTGGAAAAGAAACCGCTCAAAGTTGAGGAGATGGAAAGCGGAAACCCGATTAGATCAACAGTGTGTGCGTGAAGATTGGCTCTCAAATATAAAAATGGAACCGAAATAATGCCATTTCATAAAAATGAATGAATTCGATAAAAAAGTAATACTTAAACTTAAACTTGAAATCTCATTCTTTGAATTATTTTTATATTTCCCTTGCTCCTCCAAATTCAATAATATGGAACAAGTTTTGGTATTGTGTGTGTTTGATATGAATTAGATGAAAAGAAAGGCGATGGCATTGTCCAAATCAAATTTCGAAAATGAATCGACCGGTTCAATGATTCTGCCCATTTAAAGTTAGCCAAATTGGTTGTGCATTAGTAGTAACATATTATCATAAGTACATTTTAAAATATGGTTTGATACATGTCATATTGTTACCATGTCTATCCAATCACTATAGTGTGCTCATGTTACCTATAAAATGGAAGATGCTGGGGTTTTATAACTCCAGGGGTTTGTTTCTCCACATATATCCAAATTCAAATAAGTTGAGCATTGACCTTTTGAGTGGACATTGAGTCATTTGCTAAACAAAATCAAGCCAACATGAGCATTAAATAAGGTACTTGATTGGCATTTTTTTTTCTCCAATTAAGGTTGATGGTACAAAATGAGGTACTTGATTGGCATTAAATAAAAACACTTGAACTCACCGGAAAACCAATAAGCTTGCCATTCCTTTCATTGAAATTAATGCAAAGTTGGCACATATTAGTAGAATATACATACAAAATATGTCTAAATAGCTACCATTCAAATAATAAGATCTCAATTTTAAAATTAAAATAACATTTGTTTTCTACATGGCACTTCTTCAAGAGCAATTATATAAAGCATATAATCGTTCATATCTCTCTCTCATTCATTCATATGTGGATGGAAAGGACACATCAACTGGCCAAAAGAACTCATATACATTTGTAGTCTATCAATGATGATAAAGTATGGTATGGCTTGAGAGTCAAATAGCGGCAAAGCCCAAAAATTCTAGCTAACTGGCATAGTAACGCATACTTGGGTCCAACAATTCCATCGGAGCGAGTATGTTTGAATGTATAATATTATCTTGCTCAGACCAATAAATAGTGCTAGGGTTATAGTTGACGCAATCAATTGAAAACCAAAAGACCATACCAGAATAGGATTATGTACATTCCCATTGTGTTATGAGAGGGGGTCATCCGAACATATGTAAATAGATATAGATACAGATCCTAAGGTAGTTCATATGGCTGGACCTAAGACCCAAGTTCATTTAATTTTTACTTAAAAACATGCAGGCCCTATGCAGACTTCTGTCCACATGGGCCCACATCTAACTCTACCAATATTACCACAAAAATTTTAGGAAAGATGCATATACGTGTGCATGTGAATTAAGTAAACACTAAGTTTAATTAACCTAACAAAAGTGATTAAGAGCTTTTAAGGTGTTGCATGCAAGTTATCAGTTCAAATTCAAATTATGATTTTTCATTTTATCTTCTTAAAAAGTGATTTTACGCATATCACATTATAAATGGTCATCCACCAAATTTATTTGACCTACATGCTCAAGTATTTAATCTACAAACCAAATCACAAGGCCAAGATGCCATTAGGTTTAAAATAGTACCTAACATTGTCTGCAACTAAGCAACAAAGATACCATCAATGGCCTCCATCTTAGTTTCAATAGTGTCAAAGATGTCAAGGTATTCAAGGCTGGTAAGGGTGAGATGGAAACAATAGCTTTGAGGGATAATTAAGACCTTTGATATTTCAAACTAATGTATTCATTATTCATACAAAGAACTATTTTATATATATATATATATATATATATATATACAAGTGGCCGCTTCAGGAATGTAGTTTGCATTCCTTAGACTGCCTCTATCTTGTGGGTGTTTGAGGAAACAAGACCATGAAATTTTTCCATGAAGTGAGACATGTTTGAAAAAGTAATTTTTTGTTCTAAAAAGTCTCCAAATGCTTGAATGTTGTCAATAAGACAACATGCACTAAACAAATTAGGGTCGAACATGAAATGCCACAAAACAACTTCATAGATGAGTAAATTGCCTCATCTTCTTTTTCCTCATGAACAGTTTAAGGAAAAAGGAAAAAATTATTATGAATTAATGTTAAATAACTAAAATGCCCTATCTTCTTTTTCATATGGATGGCTGTGAGAAAAGGTTGGCAATAATGCCAAGATGACTAAAATGACTTATCTTCCTTTTTTCATTGTTTTTCTTCCAACTGTTTATTTGAACTCAATAAATGGTCAAATATTACATATATAGATCAAGTTGTAGGAATATATCTTCTTGTGTATGGGTGATATATATATATGTATATGTGCGCCTATGCACAAGAAGATTTCTTCCTGCAGCCTGAACTACGTTAGGAATTAAAAGATATAAAACTAAATACTAAAAACTATGAAAAACTGGAATAGATCTCAAGAAAATCAATGCAACAAGCGAAATAAGAGATGAAAGGGAGAAGTAGAATGCACAATTTTAGTGTTTAACAATATGAAAATATCAAAGCAAATCGAAAAGATGCTCTGGTCAATTTAGACCCAATACGGGCGGTACCTTGTACTCCAAAAGTACTTGTATTCAAAGCTAGAAGTGGTTTGGCATGGGTAGTGAACACAAATCTACATAACCATATATCTTGGGTTGGCAAGCCACATACAATACTTGCAGATTGTGCCAACTAAATCTTAAGCAATGTTGAGCTCACACCTCTACCAATTATTTGAAGCCCTTAGGAGGTGTTTGGCAATAGTAACAGTACTAACTATCCTATGAATATGCCGCAAAGATTGGGTTCAATTCATATATCAATATAACAAAATGTTCCATAAATTTATCTTAATTTGTGCTGCAGATTGTTCGAATATCAACAAAATATTCTCATTGCCAAACTGCCTGTTAGGTACAACCTTGACAACACGTTGAACCCATCTAAGCCAGCTAAGGCAAGTTATTTCTACAAAACACTTTACCTATCTCTGTTGCTTCAGCACCCCTATTGTTGGTTATAGTTATCTCTAATATTGTTTGTAGCTAACAAATGATGAGTGGTGATGTCAAAGTATTGGAAACTACAGTGATGTCAAGGTATTGGAAACTACTCATGCTTCATGTATGACTTCCTCAAGGAAAGGGATATTTTTGAAATTTAATACCTGAAGTAGAGCAATGACTTTGTAGCCTGTAAGATAATTTGATGCATAGTAGGTAGTGTAGTAGTTGAGTCCAAGAAAATCAAAGGACCCTTTTTTGCTTCCTCCCTTGTGAATCTTGGGAGGCGGCTCCCCACAAGTGACCTCATACTCGGTGGATAATCACCCTTGGTCAATGGATCCATGAACCTGCATATGTATATAATCGCAATAAAGTCCTTAGAACCATGAAAGTTCTATCGGCATTCTTTTGGCTTGCATGTCTCTAGTTCAGCAATGGCCTGAAGCTCAAGAATATTTTCAAATCATTAAGATCATAATCAGATCAAGTTGCCATTTTGAACTTTCCGTGCACCCTCACATTGTGCATGTGAGGATATTTTCATCTGTCTTAAAAAAAAAAAAAAATTCCTTTCCATTTTTGTCTTTACAAATGAGAGATCTAGCTTTTCCTAATGAAGGGTGTTTTGTCATTTAGGGCCCCAAACAACAACTTAGGTGTTCGGGACTGAACATAAAACTGGTTCAACATTGAGTAGGCTTTCTTTGCACGTGGTCGATGCATGGCCTCGTGCATTATCATTTATTGAGGGAATTTTCATCTTTTTAAAAATGTAACTTTTAGCTTTATGGCTATGTCCTTAAAAGGGAGACGCTTTTTCGTTTTCCCTTTTTTCGTAAAGGGGTAGTGGGGTCTTTTGTCCCGACCATTCGCTTCAATGCATGGCCCGCATTGCTTCTCCGCCTGTTTGCATGGGAAAAGAGAAAAAAGAGAAAGAGAGAGAGAGTACATAGTTAATTACCATCCGAACATGAAATCAAGTGCTCGTTGTGCTGCCATGCGGTTGGACGCAGAAGTTGAATATGTAATGAACCAGTTGCTCGCCAATGTAACACCTATTTCTCCCTTCTGTTCTCCCTGCCCCTGCTTGCAGCCATGTACATCCATCAAACAAAAAAAATTATATCTTTTCTCTTCTATCGATTGACGTCATTCTATTGTTATCACGAAATATGATATGCAGCTTATAACACTTTGCATCTGCAGGCCGTGAACTTCACAAATAACAAAAAGATTAGGCCGCATAGAAAGCTCATATATATGACAATGACATGCATATAAGCAGGTGGCTTACGTCTGCCGTTAATGAGAGTTCTACATATGTCTCGGAACTTGTCAAGTAATGACATGCACGTGGCTTACGTCTGCCGTTAATGAGAGTTCTACATATGTCTCGGAACTTGTCAAGTTTCTCTGTGGAGGCAAAGCTACAAAATTTTGGCTACGGGGTACTAGCCCGCCTCTAACCTAGTAGGATGAATCCGCATTAACCTAAGTATGGTGTGGACACAATGTATGGCTGAACCCAAGCGCAGCTCAGTCGCAATAAAATATTTTTAAGGGCTGGCATGGGCAGTGGCCCACACCAGCCCCACTCCGCTACTTTTCCACATGAAGACCATAGCAGATTACGCGTTTGGGGAAAAACACATTAACAGAAGCACTGTTTTGGTTCTCAACGTTACAAAAATAGCCCTACTGTTTGTACAAAAAAGTCTCTCTAATGAGGGACAAGATGAGAAAACAAAAAGCTCATTTTCTCTTCCAAGGGGACAACATGATGCTCAGGGTGAGCATGCCGAGTTCTTTTTTTAAGGGTGCTTACTATAATTTTCAAATTTTACAAGGGCTAAAATAGATTTCATATGTAAAATTTTAATTTTCAAAATCTCGCTATAGGGGTAGGGACTACTAGAGATGTCAAGACTCTAATCAGATATATCATTTACTATTTCCACTTTTTCGGATGTCTATATATTAAGATTTGAATTCATATTCAAATTTGGGTGAAGTGAAATCAATAACATGTCCGAATCCAAAATCCAAATTCATAATATAAATCCAATTTGTAGATTAACAACAGAATTTGAACCCGATTTTCAAGCCAATCGTAAACCATATTATAAACATTGAGTAGAGGACATTTATTAAAACTATATCTGGCCTAAATCCAAATCCATCAATATTTACTTAAATTCAAATTAAAATCTGAATCCGATCGGATGTCATTGCTTATATCGCAATTCAATCTGAATTCTTAATCAGATGTCAAAATTTATTTCTCATATCCTATTTTGTTAAATGCAGTTCAATCAGGCATTAGATCTAAGTCAACATCCCTAGGGACCATAGCCAGCCCGGCCCCTAGCTCTACTCTACCTCCGATGCAATGGCTTGTAAGCGGACGAACACATGAATACTATATTCGACCCTAAACACTAGTCACCATGCTCTACACTTACATAGGCGCTACTTAATTCCAAATTCACCCCATGCATTAGTTTATTTTCTATATGTTCATTCCTTATCTATTTAGTGGAAAGGAGTTCCCCAGCCCGATTGGATTCGCATGGAGAAGGTCACATGGATCCCCTACTACTACTACTACTACTACTATTATTATTATTATTATTTACAAATTCATTTTTTTAGTAAGAAGTTATATTTTTCTTTCTCATATTGGAAAACCTTAGAAAAATGAATTACAAATATATTTTCTGTTCAAGTAATAATTGAGGAAATATATATAAAAGGAAGTTTAGGCGAATGAACAAGTGATATCGAAGGGCTGTGAACTTAAATACCTTGTATTTGTCCTTGTAAAACTTGACTGCACTAGCATGGGAGAGCAGAAAGTTATGGGCAACTACATAGGGCTTCGTCCCAGAATTTAAGGCAAGGCAGTCCCCCCAAACCTTGGTGCACCGGCCAGGTGGGCAAATGCCCCTAACGTATCCACCGTAAGTGTATGAATAAGGCTCGTTGAGTGTGATCCAACTTTTCACTCTATCTCCAAACTCTTTTAAGCATATATCCACAAAATTTGTGAAATGTTCGCTGCAAGTGATCACAATATAATTATGTTAAGCTAAATCTTTTAAGTTTTTATTGTTTTAACTTGACTCTACAAATCTTCCAACACAAAGCTGTTATGTTATGAGACAGACTTCCTTCATTTGTAGAGTGAATAAGAAAAGTATTTTATCCTGTGGTCCTACTTTCTAACAAGAGAACTCAAGATGCTACCTTTCTTCCTATCTCCCATGGTCAAGCCGGCAATAGTCTTTATTCCCTTATTAACAAAGAATAGAAGAATTGACTGTACAAATATGAGAATTTTTAAGTATGATACAGTTATTTTCTCTAGGTGTTCAAGGGAATCGAACCCTATTGGGAGCCATATTAAATAGTCTGTAGTTGACCCGCCCTTACACGCTGTTTGGCTGGAGGGAAAGGAAGGGAAAGGAAAGAAAAAAACAATCAATTCTTTGTTTGGTTGATTAATTAAAAAGAAGATAAATGAAAGAAAAGTAAAAAGTTTGTTTGGTTGTAAATGAATGGAAAGGAAATGGAGGAAAAGGCTTTGCTCTGATGTAAATCTAATCCCTCTCAAATTGAAGGGATTGGGAAAGAAAGAAAAAGTCTATCCCTTTTTACCATATATACAATTTCCACGTGCCTGCAGAAGAAACATCAACCGACCTTGTGTGGCTCTTTCTCTCCCTCCTCACCGCTGGTCAATACTCCAATGGGCGCCAGGTCTGTCTCTCTCTCTCTCTTCCCTGCCATTGCTCGAGACTTGGATTGTAATCTTCTCCATTGAGACCATACCGACGTCGCTGTTTCAGCCCGCATCATCTCTAGGCATTTTACAAGGACTCAGTCTTCATTATCTTCTGCTGATCAGTTTGACCATCCAGCAACTCCTAAACTGATTGCTCTTTCATATACAATTTTTTTTATCAGATTTATTACTATAGAATGAAATGTCGAGCGTAAGTGTTGTTCCACTTTTATTGAATCAGGAAATCAAATTAAAAGTAATTTTATTTAAACGATAAATTTTTTAATGTTAGGAGTATTATTTTAAAGTATTATAAATTTTATTCTTTCCTTTCCTTTACAAGCTTTATAATCACCTGTTTCTTTTACTTTCCATTACATTCCTTCTTTCACATTTCCTTTCCCTCTCTTCCCTTTCCACCCCTCCCTTTCCTTCCATCCAAACAAAGCGTTAATCTACCGAGAACCCTATGTAACATAATGCCTTTGCAAGAAGTTGCACAGCTACAAAGTAGACACTAATTTAAAAAATCATGAACCATTTAAAATATACATCAAAATGATTGAAGGGCACCATATATAAATAAAGAAACACTTGATATGCATCTTGTACATAAATATGCAAGTGTTTGGAGTCAATATGTAAATAAAAAAAGAGCAATTTTGTGTGAGCAACTGCCTGCACAGCACACATGTGGGTTCCCCTTCTCTGAAGCAAAGTGTCATGATGGGGCCATTGTAGATCAAGTTTTGTAATATTAGAACTACCTCTTAGGGCCCGTTTGATGGCCACAAACAAAGTTGAAGAAAAATCAAATGGATTAAAACCCATCGATTGGTTACCAAGAAGTAAATGTTCATGGATAAAATTTTTTGTCCTCTGACGGGCAAGGGATTAAAATCTCTGAAATAACGTCCACCACGTGATTAAACTGGATAAAAATCTACCTGGAAAAAAGAAAAATGACCGTGGCAAAATGCCTCAACAGAATAGTTAGCTGTAGCGAAAACGTCATCACATGGTTGAGATCGGTTTAACATTACTGGCTCAAGCAAAAGATGTTGTTGCATGTTTCATAAAATGCCTTCATAATGCAATCTATATTGTCAACCATCTACCAATGCTCAGTCTAAGACAATGACCACCCTGTGATCTCATGTTTCATCCATATCCTGATTATAGTTAATTAAGGGTATTTGGTGTGAATGGTTATCCTCCGCTCACTAATTACAACTCACACAAGATGGAACCAAAAAGGAGACCATGCATCATTATGGATTATGGAAGAAAACACAAGGGCCATTGTTATGAACATTCTGTGAAGAAAATTTATATCTCACGTCATATTTACTTTTATGAAACTTTGAAGCATCAACGATTATTATCTAATCGGATCTGTCTAGTTGGGAAGTGTCATTCAAATGCAACTCAAATCCGTCCCTGATGAAATCAGTATTGAAGATGCTGATGTTTGAAGCAATAATCATGGCCAAGTTGCCTCATTACCTCCTAGTATTGAGCATAATCAGTCAATCAGTGAGAACATCTTCCACTCAAACAAGCAATACTCAGAATGCATCTGCGGACCATGCTAATGGCGGTGGTGAAGTTTCATTAGAGTTCTATTTTCTCCTCCAACAAAGAACATGCACCATATGGTAACAAGAACGACTGGCTCCTTAAAGTCCAAAAAGTTTGTGGTTGAACACTCCAGTAATTCATGTTTGGAGGAGGTGGAGCCAATGTCATATGTTAAGGCATCAAACCAACGTAAGTGGCGAGATGCTATGGATCATGAATTTCATGCTTTAATGCATAATGAGACGAGACTAGGCACTTGGTTCCACCACAGGATGCAAGTGTTGATTATGGAGAGACATTCAACCCAGCAACAAAGCCTATTACAATTGGAGCTTTGTTAGATTTAGCCACAAAACATAGTTGGCATCAGCTAGATTTTGACAATGAATTTTTAAATGGGCTTCTAGACAAAGATGTGTTTATGAGACAACCTAGATGTGTTTAGGAAACAACCCAAAGGCTAGGAAAGTCCACAATATCCTGAATATGTACGCAAACCTGACAAAGTCATTTGTGGACTCAAAGAGGCACCGTGTGCATGGTATAATCGCTTAAGTAAATACTTGGAAAGCATTGGATTTAGAATGATTCAGTCAGATATTTCACTATTTATTTTTGCAACGAAGTCGGTACAATTTTATGTTCTAGTATACGTTGATAATATTCTTGTCGCAGGTCCATGTAAAGCAGTGTTTGCTGTAGAGGAATACAATTTAAAATCCTTTTCCTTGAGCTACTACGAATTTCTAGGGCATCAAATACATCATTAGGAACTCTATTCCTCCAATTTGAACTCCGTCCACATTTCCATCCTCAAGCATTTGGTAACAAGAACTGTGTTATTGTCTCAAGAACCTACCTTAAATGTTCGAGACAGATTCATTGAACATTGGTCCCAGTTCTTTATGAACCTAAACAAAACACTGTGTAGTGTTTCAAGAATATATCTAAAATATTCATTCATTGAACATTGGACCTAGTCTTTTATGAACATACCCAATATTTAAAACAGATTCATGGAACAAGAATGCAACAAGAATGCAGGATTCGTGTTACCAAATGCCCCTCTGCAACTACCATTCAACATGAATTAACATTACCTCCCTAGCAGCCACATATAGCTGATCAAAGGAAAATTTTGGGCATCTTCTCATAGATGTCTTTTGGGATTGCAATCTTCGGTTGATCACTTGGGGCCAGTTTGATGGCACAGACAAAAATCCATGGATTGAAGTCTATGGATGAGAATCCAAGAGATAAAAATCCATGTGCTGATTTTTTGTCCGTGCATGTTGAGCATAGACAAAAATCCATGGATAGATGTCCATGACTTGACGAAGCAGGATAAAATTTCAAGAATAAAAAATTAAACCGTTGCCTGAAACATGTACAGTTTACAATGTGTGAAGAAATGCCATCTAAACAAAACGCCATTTCCTGGTAAACCAGACAAGCAAACTGATAAAAAAAATCATACAAGCTGTTGAACGAGAAAAATTACTTACTCACCCAAACTTAAAGCATCACAAAGCATTGTCAGTAAGCAAACTGATAGAAAACCTCTCAAGCTCCTTAAAATAACATAAAACCTAAACATGTTCACCTTCATACACATCCTCTAAGTATCTGATCATATCCAAGTGACTGAGTATAACAATGAGTGCACCTAGCAATCAACCATCTATAACTCAGCTAGATGGAAATACGCTACTATAACAGTTTGAAAAATATAATGTCAAAGGAGTACCAATCGTTTGACTAGCCAAACTCAGACAGAACATAAAACGTAGAACGAACATCAGATTACCAATTTTTCACAGCTAAAGCCTAGCAGGGTTGCGTCTAGAATATGGCCCCCTCAATCTAGTCGCATGTCAGAGGCTGGAACTACTAGACATACTACCGTGTAGTCTTACTCCGTCCAAAACGGAAGAAAATCAGGTTAGATCAGTTTTAGATGTATGCATTAGTAAATCTGAAAGAAAAATCCAAATTCCAAGAAAAAATAGTAATAATTATAGTGTGAACTAGCAGAAACAAGCTAGCTGATAAGCATCATTTGGATTTATCCATTGGAAGAGCTTAGGATCGACGTAGGAATCAAATTCTGATAGGTGACCGTGTGCTCTTACCAGTAACCTGTGTTAAACCTTGAAAAAATAGTAATAATTATACTGTGAACTAGCAGAAACAAGCTAGCTGGATCAGCATAATTTGGATTTACCCATTGGAAGAGCTTAGGATTGACGTAGGAACCAAATTCTGATAGGTGACCGTATGCTCATACCAGTAACCTGTGTTAAACCTTATAGAACTCAATCCGCTACCCGTTTCAGCTACTCGAGATGTAATAGAAATGCAAATAAGTTCAGGAAGCAGACAGATTTAAACTCTCAACCTGGATCCCCCACTCCGAAATTACGATCACAAACAGAGCACAGTGTGGAACGTCCCAATATGTTCATCGAGTAATCTTTTTGTATGCGTTCTATTCTCAAGGACTTTGTGTGTGCTCATCCACTCCACACTCCAGAGAGAAAGGTAAACTCCCAAGTGTTACATTATCCGGTAAGGCTGAACTAAAAAACAACCAAACGGTAAAAGGAACAGCTTCCATGTTCTTCAGAAGGAACCCTGTTCAAGGTTCCTTAGAACAGATTTTATATATCTTGAACTTAATTCAGGATTAGAGTCACCAGACATGCCAATACACAAGTATCGGCCAACCCGATGTGAGATCATCGAATAAATAATCAGCAAACAAAAAGAATGGGAACTCTCCTATACATATTGTACAAAAATATGACATCAAGGGCTGAAAGTATCCCACATCTCTCATGATGGATTTGCAGGAAGAGTTGGAGGACGAAGAAGTTGTTGCAGTAATCGTGCAGCCAGACGCTGGGTTACACCTTGAACTATAACACCACCAAGTACACGAGCTTCAGGTTCTTGAAGAATCTGTTCATCCACAGTTCAAGTAAGTTTCTTCAAAATTACATAAGCAATGGGTCCTAGTAGAACTTGTCTCCAACTTCGATTGAACAGTATCATTCTTGAGGGGAACTTTATACAAGCTAGCAGAAAAGTCTGGGCCCTGAGCTATTATCACAGCGCTGCCAGGCACGAATGCATCATATTGCAAACCACATATATACACAAACTCAAATAAAATGACTGATCCATATCGCTACTTTATTGTCAACAAATGTGTAAAAAAAATATTATCTGATTCCTAAGCATCCGTTCTGACAAATTCTGTTCACATGAACTAGCAGAAATAAGCAATCATACAACCAAAAAAATAGAATCAGGAATTTTCATGGATACAGATGCTTGCTAAAAGCTTGTACGTAATTAAATTGGCATCCATGCTCAAGCTTAATAAGGTGACCAAGCTGATAAAATTCAAGATCATGTCAGGTCATCTAAAAATTTGATAAGCATAAACAGCTTGGGTGTCATAATCTAACGTTTCTGCCATAGGAGTCACATATTAAAAATTACATTGGCATCCAAAACAAAGGGAACCTAAGTAACACTGACTCTCTATGTCACATGGGTGCGGGTTAAGTACCGGTACGGGTACGGTGATACGGGTTCTGGTACGGTAATTTCGAAAATTGTGGGTATGCGGGTATGGAAAATCTTTAAATTCTAAAAAATGATAAAATGAAAAAAAAAACATTAATAGTTCACAAGTGTAATCCCATAAAAAGATGCAAAACAAAAAATATATAATGAACAGAAAAATTCAAAGAATAAAACAATAAGTAATAACAATAAGTAATCAGCAGTTATAGAAAAGTGAGAAAACCGATCACGATCAGCTGATCACTCTTCATTTAGGCTTGTGCATAAGCTTGGCTGATCGGCAGCATCATTTTTTTTGGTTGATGAAGGGAATTGAAAGAAATAGCTGATAGATTTATCAAATTTTTAATCAAAAGTGGCAGCAACCAAACAAAACTGGCAGCCGAAATAGCCGATAGAAATGAAATGCAACCAAACAAAAGTGGCAGCAACAGATAAACACACAAAATCAAACAAAACATCAAAACGTATATAAATATATAGATTTATGGTTCAATCTTCAAACAGAAACATCCCCAAATCAAAGAAACGAAAAAAACCCAAATAAAAAAAACGGAACCCTAAGTTGTAATAGTGAAACTTACCTGGCTGCCGCCGTGCACCCCCGGACGTGGCCGTCGGTCGCAGGACGTCATCGCCACCACCAGCCATCGCTCTACTGTGGAACAACGGCAGTCGGGGTCGAGCTGAAGAGCCCGACCTTTCGTAACATAAAAATGATGGTTGAGCTGAAGAGCTCGACCTTTCGTAACATAAAAATGATGGTTTTTTATCGTTTGGATCGGGTCTGACCCAAACCCGATCCAACCCGTACCCAACATTCTCGCCATACCTGGTTCCACGTACCAGCGTACCGGAGTGGGTACATGGGACCCGTGTGACATAGATGACTCTTCAAAATGGTTGCTGCACCTTAGTGGTGTTGGATGCAGCAACAAACAAAATAACCTTTTTTCCATTGAATCATTGATAAACCCATAGTTTGTTAACCATTAATTGCTACTTTTACTACTTGTGAACAATTTTATATATATATATATATATATATATATATATATATATATATATATATGCATGCATGTTTTTTCGGAAAATCCAACACTAGCACCTGTACCTGCACCCCACATATGTGACAGAGGGGAAGTATCAAAAAATTTATGAGTATGCCTTCTACTTTTGCAGATGACTTAGCATCAAGCTTGTCCAAGGTTGAAATTGAGAAACTCAACCTCTTGTAAACCTATGGAATCAGCATGGCCTGTGCAGTCCTAACCATGATTGGTGGTTCTATATTACTGAAGTCAAACTGACAATTTTTTTATTTTTTAAAAGCATTTTAATTGTAAGCGTAGCGGTCTTGATAGTCACCAGCTATATTATACGAAACCTTAGAAAATGGCAGGGATATAAAAGAACATTCGATTTTTTTTTTCATATTAAGTAAATCTAAGATATACATAAATTGGTTTTCTTTATGAGTTTAATCTGAAGATCCACACTTAAATGTATGCATCATTTAGGAGCAGGCAACAGTCTTGCATCACATGCAGCAAGTTTTGCCAAGCAATTCTATGAAAGCCTGTCACCAACTTGATTGGTTAATAGATCATAAACAGCCAGGTTCAATAGATAACTGACAAGATGGTTTACGTTTGGCTTTAACTTTTGTATTGTCTCATGCTGCTCAAAGAAGAATACTTCTGCATTATTATGTTAAGAAACTGAGTACACTGCTGCTGCTATTGGATGAAGTGCACGCAAGAAGATTTGTGTTTGATGCAAATTATGCAATAGGTGCATCATAATGCCAAGAAAAGGAAAAATAATGCACTTGTTCTTGATGCAGAGAATCAAAGATACATTAGATGAAATCTACCTATACATCATGAAAGAAACTGAAACAACAGAGGGAAAATTAAGTAGAATTCACCTGTAAAAGTGGCTGCAAAAGAGAAGGATCAAAATCATTTGAAGACCTCAGAAGGCTCCATATCCTGAAGACTTGGTCTCGAAGTTCCAGCATCATTTCCAATTCATTTTCACTCATCTGAAGGGGGCTAACTGTACTACCATTAGCAATTAGAGTCCTCATAACTTGAGGAATGGAGTTGTATGTGTCGTATGCTGTCCCGATTGCTATAGCTTCAGCAACACGAGTTGCCTCTTTAGTCACTAAAGTTCTAAGATCTTGACCATTAGGACCTAACAACAGCTTCAATACCGGTTGCAAGGCATCTTTTGCAGTAAAATCTTTGTCCTTACGCCCCTGTACAAGTAGGTTCTCAAGCCTGTTCCACCTGCAAAAAAAAGTGAAGCCAATTTAGGCAAATTTGCACGATCGATATACCCAGGGATTTACTATGATAAACAGTCTTAAAAGAAGCATTGTCAATGAAATAACAAAACTTGCCTGAATTTACCATCCTTGAACAGCAACTCAATTAATGCATCTCTCAGGTACGGACTTGGATCAGTAAGAAGCCTCTTAGCAAAATAAGGATATGAAGCAGCAAGGACTTTAAAATTTGGATCAGCATAAAGAGCTAATCCTTCTAGGACTGTAAGCGACCTCAATATCAATGCATAATATGCTGGAACTGTGATAACCATGAAAAAGCTTGGTATTAGGAGGACAACTAGAAAAAAAATATGAAACAAGAAAACTAGTAATCATTTTATAGATGCTTAGTGAATTAAACCCGACCCAAAGTGGTACAAAGGATTAAACATATCGACCACAATAAAATGAACATTCTAGGAAAACAATTTGAACCACCAATTAAGAAAAAGATACACAGGATGCAGATTTGTAGTTTAGAATTGCTGGATCTCAACATATAACCACCAGCCAAGATCCTTTTGACTATGTCAATTGCCATACTGCCATTTCCATGCTGACACTCCTGCATTTTAGGATCAACTTTTTTCTCAATTGATAAACCTCTCCATCCTCTCTATGGAATGAACAAGGAGTATAGACAAGAGCTTACAGTAAGTGAAGTACAGCCAAGATCTAGCTCATGGAAAGCATGAGCTACACACTCGAGCTTAAGTTGGCTGGCTTATATATTTTAATTCTAAAAAAAATAGAACTCAGAATGCATGTCCTGGGTTCTTGCCTCCAACTACGTTATTTAAAAAGTAAGTGCAGTACAAAGTTGTAAGTATTCGAAATTATGTTCCCTTAACGTCCACAATGACATAAAATGTATTTATACTCGGTATCAGTTGGATAAAGAAAATTAAGAGAAGAAACAGAAAAGGAATTAGTTTTTAATTTAGTTTTAAATTTTAATCGATTTAGAGTGGAAATGTTCTAATCAGCTCGTTGTCTGGCCAGTTTCTGGACAGCAGGGTCGTTCTGACAATTTTGACTTGATCTGAAGGATTTTCCAGATCAAAATTAGTGTGTAGTAAGCTAATAAGGTCTAGATTAATGTATCTAATCTGAAAGTTTTGGTTTTATATTCGGTGTTCATTTTCTGTTTCTGTTAGGCCTCTTAAGTAGCAGATTTCTGTTTGGTTATTTCCCGTTGGAGGCAGACTTAACTTTTGTTTTATTCCAGTTAGTAATTAGAGTTTCATTTGTTGTTTTCTGTTTTCTGAGAGTTATTACTTATTGGGTTGTATTGCACTAGGTCGTTGGGTTTGTATGATCTTATATCTGTTGTAGGTATATGTTGTCTGTTCTCATTTCGGGTAAGCAGGTCATTAGTTATTAGTTTTCTTCAACTGATTAGAGATAGTCTAACTTCAGTTTTTATTTTATATCTTGCTGTAAATCTCCATAGTTCTTTTGAAAGCTAGTTGGCTCCCTGTTTATTGAGATTTCCAGCAGAATTTATCAGGTTATAATGGGACAGCTTAGTAATTATGCTATATGTATCCCATTAGGTAAATACTCTAAGGAGTATAGGATATTATTTGTTCTCGTTTGTAGTGTGGTTCATGTTTTTCTTAGTGCATGTGTGTTGGCCTTGAGGGGTAACCACCAATATCAAGTGAAGAGCAGCCTAAGGTGGAGTTTCTGGATGTTGGTGGCCCCTTGAACCTGGATCTGGAAACAAGAGCAGACAAAATCTTTCGAGCATGGTGTAGGATTTTCTAGTTGCTGCTTGTTTAATTCCACATTGTAATTAATTTTTATTTCGACAAACTTATTGTATAGATAGTTGGTCTCTTTTTATTATTTTCCAGACTTTTTTATTAGCTTAACTTAACAAAAGTGCATTTTCTTTTTGTGTTTGAGTAAATTATTTACTCAACTTATCGCCATTCTCCCATTTTATGAGAATTCATCCTGATTCATTTCTCTATTTGAACAGGATAACTGGTTTATACTTTGGTGCATGGTTCAAAGTTCAAGCTTATTTTCTTACAATCATGTTTTCAAAGGAGTTGCATTGAATCTTATTTATTTTTATTAAATTTATTTTTTGTATTGTTTACAATATTGATAGTCATAGACTCATCTTTTTCATTGAGAAAAACTTATGTTTTCCATTAGTTCCAACAGTTAATATGTTAGTTTACTGGCTTCTATTTCCTAGACCGCCTAAAGCACCTAATCTTGCCTAAACTCTACAGTCAACCTACCAAGGCCCAAAAGAAAAATTAAGGCCTTCATAGCGAAG
Source organism: Nymphaea colorata (assembly GCF_008831285.2). Classification (NCBI taxonomy): domain Eukaryota; kingdom Viridiplantae; phylum Streptophyta; class Magnoliopsida; order Nymphaeales; family Nymphaeaceae; genus Nymphaea; species Nymphaea colorata. The sequence goes on from NC_045143.1 coordinate 15,336,662, forward strand.
AAAAATGGCTTAGAATTCAGTATGTTAATGCCCTGAAATTGCCAATGGACTTCAAACAAAGATTAACAGCATTCACATGAATCCATGAATGTGAAACAAGGGTCATTAAAACTCAAGTTCTAGTGCTACCATCAAAGACATATCTGCACAAGCTAAAAGAAACCACTCCAATGTAGCCAAATAAATAGACCTGGGGCAAAATAAAGAACAAGACATTTATTGTAGCTAAAAGGAGCTAGAAATCATGAATTGCAGTTAGACTTTTTCATTTGTCTGTATATTGCAGGGAGATCAAGACATACCATCAAATGGATATTGGTAAAGAACAGCTCCCAAGCCATCCACGATTGTCTTAAAATTCAGCTCACTAACAGTTGAATTGAGAGCATCATCAAAGAAGTTCTTCAGTGCAGGCACTATTGGGGAAACATCTACTTCAGGAGACAAGAAGTCTAAAGCGTAATAGTCACGGGCCATAGCTTCATAATCCCGATTAACCATATGGACAACATGGCCAATAATAGCAAATCTTGCTTCTTCTGGGGTCTCGCTCATCATCCCAAAATCAAGGAAAGCAAGTTTCCCTTCAGGTGTTGCCAAAAGATTACCAGGATGAGGATCTGCATGAAAATATCCAAATTCAAGTAACTGCCTGAGACTGCATTGTATGCCAGTATTCACCAAATTCAAAAGCTTCATCCCTTGCCGTTCAATTTCTTCTTGCTCGTTTAATTTGACTCCGTCCACCCAATCCATTGTCAGCACTTTTGCACTGGTGTAGTCCCAGAAAACATCTGGCACAAGTATGTCCTCCTTATCTGCATATAACTTTTTGAATCTACGTGCATTTTGTCCTTCCTGTTCAACAGAGCTGCTTTATCTTAGACTAACATGTCCACTTAATTAGGATAAAATAACTACTTTCAGTGAAGATGACTATCAGATTCTGCAAATATTGTAGGAGGTTCATCTTAACTTTTTTTTTGCCACATATGGACTACCATCTCCTATAGAAGATAGCAAAATCTAGAACAAGACAAAGGAACGATTGCTTGATGATCACATCTACCTGCACATAGTTAAGCTCCTGATAAACTCTTCTTGCAAACTCATCAATAAGTGCAACAACATCACTGGTGATAATGTCCACGTATTTGTTTATAAGAAAGCCCAGGTTTCTCAGCAGGTAGAAGTCAAGTCCTACTGCTTCCTCGATATTGGGTCTTTGCACCTTGACAGCAACAGTTTGTCCGGAATATCTAAGTTGAGCTTTGTAAACTTGACCCAAACTCGCGGCAGCAATTGGAGACGGAGAGATGAGTGAGAAGATGGACTCGAGAGGGAGACCCAACTCTCTCTCGATACAGGAAAATGCATCAGCATCAGGAAAAGTTGGCAAAGCGTCCTGCACAGTCATCCAAAGACATTTTGTAAATGACAAGCTCTCAACACATAGGAGCATGATTGACTTCTTTCAGCAGGATATTCCTCTAAGAACAACAATAATAGAAGAAATATTCATCTCTACCGCTGGCGCAACAAGTAAAGAGCCCTGAGTTCAATGAACTGATTAGGATACTCCAATATTTTCAATACAAGGGCAGTCACCATTATCGTCAGATGCATACTAAAAATGGCACAACAACGGAAATTACGAAACAAGGTGGCACCTCCACCCGAGAACAGGCGAGCGTTTCATGCAGGATATACGCGAAGAACTTAAAACCATTGAGACACAACGGACCGGTGACTGTTCAACCTTCCGTTCAGAAATAGGAACACTCTCCGCAGGCAAAGCTTCTCAGTGGACGAGCAAAAGAAGCAGATCGTTACTATGGCAAGACGACCAGATTACTGGAGAACTACCTTTGCTTTCTCTTTTCTTTGTCTTGCACGAAGCAATATGTAGAAACTTATGTACTAGTTGATGACTTTGGTAGTGGCGGCTGCTCGGCCATTTAGAAGAAGCGCAATCGAACAAGCACCAGCACAGCTGTGCTAATTGAGGGCAAGCAGGGAAGACATACCTGAAGCTGCGAGAGCTCCTCGATATACTCGGGCGGGCAAAGATCGGGTCTGGTCGATAGACCCTGACCCACTTTGACAAATGTTGGGCCCAACCGGGTGAGGATTCCCCTCAGCTCTGCCGCCCTAAACCGCTTGTTTTCCTCCAGCCGGCCGCTCCTCTGGTCCACTACAAGCTTGAGAGCGAAAGAACCCACTGCCACGAAGATCTGTACGGTTCTCTGCACAACCTACAAACGCAAAATGGAAAGGGGTCCAACCGTATTACTTTATATGTTGCAAAGATGTGGAAGAAAAGAAAAAACTCTTGGCTAGTGATGGAATTGGGGAAGAGATTCGAGAACAGAGAAAAGGCCCTAACGACGGCGCGTAACCGACCTTGAGCGGACGGGCTCCATAATTCTGAGCTAACAGGTCGGGACTGTAAACTGTGGCGTTTGCGGCGCGGGCCATTGCCCTGGCTTCCGCCTGAAGATCTTCCTGCATTGGACCCTTGTTCTTGCCCTTCGCGACAGCAAAACGGTCGCCTTTCCCTCTTCCCATAACGCTAACCCCATCTCCGCTTCCGGATTCCGACGAAGAAGCCACTCCGCCTCTCGGCAAGATTGGTGCAGGGCTAGCTTCCACAAGAGCAGCCGCAGCGGCACCGGCCTTCCGCTTCTGTCTGCGTCGTTGGAAGCCATGGAGACGCACCACCCTGTTATCTTGATTAAGGAGGAGGCGAAGGGAGGAACCAAGAGAGGGACACAGAGACGCAGCCGCAGCCATCTTCTTCGCTTCCCTGTGGCAACCGTGCCAAAGGTGCGCCTCCTGCCCGGTATCAGAACAGTAAAAATCCGGTTTATTTGACGTTTCCCAGTTTCCTCGCTTTACGGTTTTTCGAGGGTTGAGTTGTGCCACGTGTCATGCGTGCGAGAAAGCCATTGGCGCGAAGCAACGTCTTCTGCGTGGTTTCGGTGAGATCTTTGTTTGGGGACCTTTGATTGCTCTTGCTGCCTTTCTTTTATGATTGAGTGAAAGCTTATCTCATTGCTTTGTTGTCACTTTCAAAAGGTGTGCTCAAATTTGCCTTTAGCGTGTTGCACCAAGGTGCACTTTTTAGGACTTGGGAATGCAGAAAGTGGACTTGCTTTGGTTGTTTTTATAAAAATAGAAGAAAAAAGTGTGCTCCAATTTGAGTTAAAAATGGAAAGAGTTGGATAAAACCAAATAGAAATTTTTTCGTTAATTCGATTACTTTTTGAGAGGAGAAATGTTATAGGAAAAAAATTTACTTTATTCGCTTTCTCCTTATTTTCAAATTAAATGTGGGAATGAGATATCTTTTCCAGCTACAAATTCTGAGATCATCTTTTCCAGCTACAAATTCAAGTAGTAGAAAAGTTAGTTTTCTTGGAAGAAAGGTCTCAAGTCGTTGAAAATGCTTATCAACTTTTATGAATTTTAAAATAACATATATTTTAGTTTGAGAATTTTTTTACATGCTATGCTATGTATTTATTAGTGCCCCATAGCCCTATAGTCAAAAATTTCTATCTCTGCCACTGCTCCTATCCGTTATCATGGGAAAAGTCAGGATCTTTCAAATATCGCAGCAGCCTTAGGCAGTTTTCAATTATACGTTTTCAAGTAGCTACCTGACATTTCAGATATTTGTTCATGATTTATTCTGGGCATAACTGCTCCAATTTCCAATGAAGGATGTTGAGAGGTAGGCTCCCCACCATTTATTGAGAACGAATCATATGTACATGATAAAAAAAGATGTACAAGAGTGACAAGGATGCTAAGCATCAATAGTCAGAGCTGCTAACACAACAACCCCTCACAAGTGAAACAAAAACCAGGCAAAAACAGCCTCTACCAAAGAAACAAAATTGAGCATATACGATGATCAACTAGTAGAGTGCTCCAATTTACTAAATACAAACACAAATTGCAATTAGTAAGAAAGTTAAACATCCAGTAGTAATGTTTTCAGAGCGAGAAAGTTGAAGCTATTTACACTGTTGCCTATTCTTATGTGCATAGTGACATACAGAACATTTTATAGCAAATGTACAGCTCCATCAAATTGGGTTGAGTTTGCCAAGTTACTGCAGTAGACTCCATATGTTAGAATGCCAATTCCTTTCGAGAACTCTCTTACGGCCATCACATTGAAACGAATGAAGTTGTCTCTACTTCTAATCCTATTCATGCACAGTTACTCTGGCAGACTAGAGGCCATGTGATATATAAACAGCAAAAATCTTGTCAACCATACAGCTATGTACTACAGCATTTTGCGATCATTAACCTATTAAAGTTACAGTTGATCAGAATCTTGAATTCCTTATATTCTTGATCTTGCAAGGTAACGCAAAAAAACATAGCACACTGTTAAAGTATGCGAATGCAATTGACACCCATGTACATTTGACAGTTGATATTTATGAGTGATGAAAAATTCCATTTTTCAGGTCTCCTGTGTACGGGTAGTGCACTCACACAAGCAAAGAGACATCCATATTCGTTGAACTAACATATCTACCAATATTGAGTGGACTATGGATAAGTTCTTTTGCAATTCTAATAGGAAACATTGTTTGCATTAGGCGATAGGGAAGGCCATCAAAGAATGGTGAATGGGAAATTCGGTGTGTCACACCCCAATGAAAAATCCCATCTTCCCCATTCTTGATCTCCATCAACAAGCTCTCTCTCTTTCTCTCTCTCTCTCTCTCTCTCTATATATATATATATATATATATATATATATATATAGTGTTTTTTTTGTGGTGGTGGTAGGGGGAGGACGCGTGAGGGAGGCGGTGGTTGGAAAAAGGGGGGGGAGGGGATGTTATTCGTGAGCCTCTCTTGCAAACCTAGACCTTTTTATTGGTATTGTCTTCAACTTTGTTATTGTCTACTTCTCAGCACAAAAGAGAGTATGGAAAGGAAGGGGGCAACAAAGTTGTTCAAGTGAAGTGCATTGGGCCCTCATTGAGGAAGAATATGCATGTTTTATGTTCACTTTTTTTTAATTAAATATTTTTTTCATGAAACCACAAATAAATGGACTCTATCTATGAAATCAAATAGTACCTTAGAGTGAAAAAAATATGAGCAAGACACAAGTTATAAAGTCAAGACATAAACCAAATACATTTGACACTTAGTCAGGTGTTTGTTTCAACCATTTTATTACTGAGAAGAGGGTCTCAGTAGTAAATTTGGGCACTTTGTCCAGTCAAACATTAACTAATGCACCCTTACTCGATGTTCATCAAGAACTTTCCTTTTTTTCTCGCTTTTTCCACAAAGAGTTATGTGGGGAAAATTCTCAAAGCCCTTTGACTTGTGTTACTAGAAATCTTGGATTACATTTCCACATAAAACATTAAAACACAAATGAATTCATGCTTGATTTTTTCGTGACGCATAAAACCAATCAAATCCTTACTACACATGTAAAATGTGCATTTGTATATATTAATTTATTAATGACATGTGTTAATTTCATTTTATGTCACAAGGAAATCTAATCATGCGCTTTCTTTCAAAATCTGTTTGCAAAATCACTATTTTCTTTGAAATACACACCTGCGCAACAAGCAGTAGGAACTACACTTCAGTTTGTGATAATGTGTTGAGTCATTGCAACATTTGATTTTTCAAAAACTCAACACGTTTTTCAAAAATTAACACTTAAACCGTCCATTCAATTGAATAAATGTAGTAAACATGCCTCTAACTTGTGAGAATGGGAGCGAAGTGAAGCACGAATATTAAATTTGACGACGTTTACACCCCAAAATTGATTTTGGATTTTGAAATGCATAAAAAATGAAGGTTTGTTTATAAAAATGAGCAAAAGTCACTTGCCCATTTGTACGAGGTCTGGCCATTCCCATCAACTTTATTGAGGATAAATTAGTCTCTTTGCTTTTCACATTTCAATAGCTTTAAGTGTTATCATAAATTCTATATTCATGTGTGCTTAAATTAAGTAAAATTTTCAAATACTAAAAGTGTCAAAAAAATTAAATAGGGTTTGGTATAAAATATAGTGCCTTTAGTCTAGAACTATAGATTTAAGGGTATTTTAATGAACCCAAAATGATAGTGATCTTAGAAAGATAAGTTTGAAATGTTAGAAAATAAATTGTTTAGAGAAAAGATACTTTAAAATCATTTGAATTCTTCCACCAATATTCTCATTAAAACTCAAGTGTAAAAGAGAATTTATGCTTGAGGATAATTTTGGTTTCAACTTATTTAAAAAAATATTATTGAAAAACATAGTTATAAATTGCTTGTTTTGCAAATCTTAACTTCGATTTTTCATGCTTTGTAAAAGCAAGATTTTCAATCTTTGTTTTGGAAAATAAGATCTTAAATTGAAGGGACGATGGTCATAGTTCACATTCATCATAGGGTCAAAAAAATGAGGGACGTTGTAATATTGAAAATTAAAGCAGTGTGTTGAAAAAGAGCAAATAATTTGATGTTGAAAGGAAAAAGTATCATAAAATCAAGGTGATTTGTGGTTTAGGGTGATGTATGCAGTTAATGAGTTAGCCTAGTCTACAAAGGAATGCTTGCATTTCATTTTGAATCGATTGTCATTTCCTACTGCTTCTGTTTATTTTGCTGTTGCCCTTGTCTTGTGGAGGGACCGTTTTAAGAGAGAAATGACAGCTAGGAAAGTGGAAGGAAGAGGAGCTTTTCTGGTTGCAGAAAAATGGACAGACTCTCATTTGTAAGGGCTGTAATTGTTGTTCAAAAACTGTTGATTGCATCTTTCTCTATTTGTTGTTGAACTTTTTTTAATGGTTGGAGTAATTAGGTGTTATTTTTTCTGGTTTTGTAAGCTCTCACGGCCTTGTGATTACCTTCTTTGGGTACTTCAGTTTGTTGTTCTTGTGTACATATCATTTTTTGATTTGTTTGTAAAAGAAGGGAAGGGGACCCTACTCTCTAGTAGCCTTGCATTGGAGAGTTAAAGTGAGAGAAAGAGAAAGTAAGAATAAGTAAAAGAAAGAAGTTAAAAATATAAACAAAAGATGAGTTAAAAAGAGAAGGAGGGACGAACTAAAAAGAGAGATTTTAAGACGGAGAGAAAGAAAAGGAAGCAAAGAGCCGCCGATAAAGAGAGAAATAATTGAAAAGAAAGAAAGATAGAGTCGTCTTAAAAGGATAGAAAAAGAGATATTAGGAAGTAGTACTTGTCTCGATCATGCTCTTAGAGCTTTAGTGAAGATTCTTAGCTCGAGAGGGATCCATAAACCTGCATTAGCTTTGCATGAAGTAGAGAAAGAGAGAGATAGAGAAAAAGAGAGATATATTAAAAAAGAAAGAGACATGAAAAAAGAGAGAGAAGCAAAAAAAAAGGCAAGGAAAGACTAAAAATGAAGTTTACTTACGTGAAAGAATTCAAAGGCTCTAAGAGAGTGGCTGCAACTAGTTGAAGTCAAGTTCCACGAGTTCACCACAAACTCCTTCAAGGTCCTCTCCCATTGAAAATGGATGCTTGACATTGAAGATGAAGATAAAAAATAGAAGAGGTGAAGAGTGAGAAAGTGTAAGAGAGAGAAATTAGAGGAGGAGAAGAAGAGGATTGAGGAGAAAAAAAGAGCAGTCAAGGTGTTAAGGCATATGTGTTAGAGGAGTTAAATGATGTGTAATTATAGAAGAGAGAAAGAGCTCAGTTAAGCTGTCACGTTAGCTATGGGGCCGCAGAAATAGAAAAAGGGTATTGGGGGAATATTTGACACAAATAGAGCCATTTTTAGAAAAATGAAGAATATTTTGAGAAAACCCATGGCATTTTGGGAAATTCAAGGATATCATGGAAAAATTAAAGGTATTTAAAGAATTTTGAATAGAAAAAACAATGTCATTTTGGAAAAGGTATATGACTTGGATTTGGATCTAAAGCCAGATCCAAATACCAGTGCAAGTCAACATTGGAATATTCGAAGCGAAAATGGGAAAAAGCAATAGATATGGATTTCAAATATAAACTTGAATTAATGGCTCATACATGGACCTGGATTGGGATCAAAAGCTCAGAATGGATCTAGAATCACATATTTGGAATTGAATATCAGATTTGGATCTAGCATTGTGGATTGGGTGAATTGGGATAGCACATGGAATTTGATCTAGTTTTGGATTTGGGAAAGGATATGGATCTAGATTTTAGAACTTGGATTTGATTGGGTAAAAATGGATCCAAAACTCATATTTGGATCAAATTGGTCCAGAATTGCGATTGGGTTTAACTTCAGGTTGAAATTATGTTTTGGATCTGAAAGCCTATTTCAGAATTGGTTTGATCTGAAATGTACTTTGGATCTGGTTTGGATCTAAAATTTTGTTTGGGATTTAGTTTTGGAACTAAAAGACCGTTTTGGATCTGGATTTGGATCAAGGGATCAATTTTGAATCTAGATCTGGGATTTGGACCTAGATCCGAATCTAAATCAAGATCTAGGGTCCTTCTTGGATTTAGAGCTAGGATTTGGATACAGTCTTCAATCAATTTCTTGATTTTAGGTCTTATATAAGTTTTTGAACTATATCTAGCTTTGGATTTGGATCTGAATTGTGAAATAAGTTTAAATTTGGGATGTGTCTGAATTTAGGGGTCTGAAAATAGGTCCAAATGAGTTGGAAATCGAGTTGGCGGTCAAATCGAAGGAAAAGTTGATCAAGGCCCGTTTGACGCACAGCAATCCTGAAAATTTAAAACGGTCGGTGGTGAGTGCATCAAATCAAACGTCAAAAAAATTCACCCGCAAAAAGCGTACGAGGAAGGAAAAGTTAACGCGGAAAAAAAAGTCGGAGCGGACATTTCTCTCAAAACCTCTCCTTTTCTCTCCTCTTTCCCCTCCGTCGGAGCCCCTCTGTCGCTGCCTCTTCCTCTCCATCAAAGCTGCATTTCTTGAGCCAACTTCGCGCTACGTCCTAACACGTAGTAAGGTTACTTTTTTTTTTTTTCCCCTATCCCTCTGTTTCTGCTATACGGTGCCCTAATCCCTTTCTCCTCCCTCCCTCCCTCTGCAGGGTTGGCTGAAAGAAGCTGCATTTCCAGTATGATACGGAGGTAATTCGTGTCTTTTCTCGTCGTATTCCCTTCCCTGAATTGCCGTTCTCTCTGATTGTTTCTCACTGTTTTGATCCGCCACGAATATCTTGGTTTAGGCATCTAAGCGAGCTTGGAAAATCGCTTGCTCCTTCTCCCCTGCGGTTGTTGAGGTCCCAAGGGGAGAGACGTTTGTGATTGGCCCAATCGACTTCCCTGGAGGTTGTTCATCCAAAGTTGCTCTGTTGGTATGTTGCAATGATCTTCTTATTGATTTTGGCCTTCCGTTCTTGAGGTTTTGGTTGTAGGGCATTTATAAGAAATAGTGTAGCAACTCTTTGAAGAACATTAGTTTGTGAATGGGCTAATCTGAACATTAGTTTTGCAACTCTTTATAAGAAATAGTTTCGGGGAAAATCTTGTGAATTCTCAACCCATTCTCCCTGTTTCTATCTGAATGGTTGTTGTGACGTGAATGGGCTATTTGAAGAACTCACCATTCCTTTGAACCAGAATGTGTGCCCCTGCGATGACTTCCACTTTGTTGCTGATCGTCCTGCAGAGCATTCTTAAGTCAAGGGGAGAAATGAGTAGCATGAATTATGTTTTAAAGATTCTTTATGGTGTTGCGATAGGACACTATATTTTAAGAATTTTGCTCCAAAGTCGTGAAGAAAGGATTTTGTGTCTCTGTGACCCTGTGGTCTGTTCTTAGTGCTGGTTAAGGTGGTTTTCCAGTATTGCAGTATTGCACTAAATAATGAATAAAATTTTGCACTAATAGATCTCAGATGTAAGACTGATTGAATAAAGAAGAACATGCAAGAAAGTGTTCATGAAGATCAGGAAGAAAGTGTTCAAGAAAATGCACGAAAGTGTACATTTTACTTTTGCTGTCGTATGTTTCTAAGATGTATCAATGAATATGTTTCTAAGATGAATTTTCAATCAGTCTTACATCTGAGATCTATTAGTGCAATACTGGAATAAGTTTGTCTTCATTAACCTAGTAAGACTTTCTTGCATGTTCATTTTCTATAACCTAGTAATGACTTACCTACATAACAAAAAAAAAACAACTTCTAACTTCCAGAAAAAAAAGTCTTTCATATTGTTTACCTTGTGCACCAAACACAATTAATTTTACCCTGCAAAAAACTACCATATGCACCAAATACAGTTAATTTTACCTTGCAAAAACTTTCCTATAATCAAACAGGACCTCAAATGGAAGAGATTAAACTTTTATTTTTTTCAATATTCTTTTTCATGGTAAATTTACCACGTTAAATTCTTCCATGCCATCAAACGGGGCTTAAGGGAAATTGAAGCATTTGAGGACAAAAATCCTTCAAATGTGTTGTAAATTCATCATAAAATTTTGAAAATTTCTGAATGTAGGCTTTTGAAAAAATTGGGTTGATTAGGACGAGATCTTGTGGACTATAAGAGGACGAATATTTGTGCCATGGTTCGAAGCTATGTCAAGGCACTTATCAAAATTGTCAGGACTCTTGATGGGCTGGCCATTTGGGCAGCATTAGATGTTGGCAAGGTTATTATTGACTACAAATGCCCGATGATGTGGATACTGTGTTTGCACCTACCTCATCTGTCAACAAGACAAAGCAAATAAGCAAAGGCTAGGTAGGATTGAACCCCTTTCTATTTGGCTTATGGGATTATCTTCATGGACTGTGTTTGCACCTACCTCATCTGTCAACAAGACAAAGCAAATAAGCAAAGGCTAGGTAGGATTGAACCCCTTTCTATTTGGCTTATGGGATTATCTTCATGGACTTCATTATGGGTTTGCCAATGGTAGATGGACATAAAGCCATCTTGATGGTAACAAATTAGTTTTATGCTACTTTGTTCTTGCATCTTGAAAGTGTGATGTGGAGCTAACCACAAAGCTGCTAATTTGAAACATGATAACCATAGACATAATGGAAAGCCTAGTCAGTGATGGAGACCCTCGCTTCATTAGCAAGTTTTGGGGAGAAATCTTTCATCGGCTTAAGACCAAATTGATATTTGCAACTAGCTTTTACTTGCAGATAGACAACAGACAGAGACAATTAACACTATTTTAGAAAAGTACCTTCCGACACTTTATCAATGTGAATCAAGACAACTAGGTGGATCTCATTTTCATTGCTTAGTTTTATCATAATATGTAAATGAGTGAATCTAGCCATAATCCCTTCAAGATCACAACTAGAAGGCAACTGCAAACACCAAACACCTTTAACTATGAAACACAAAAGATGGTTCCCTTTACCCCACAGGTTTCTTAAAAGATAGGGAGGAGCAAATAAAGCTGGTGTAATGGGCTGCAAGGTGTTCCACCTCTTATAGGGACTTGTGTTCGAATTCTAGAGTGGTCATTGTCACATTTCTGTGAACTTAGGGATCAGGCAAAAAAAAAAAAATGCTGGCTAAAAAGTTTCCACACAAACGGTGAAGCAGATGAAGAAAATGGGCTGATTGAAGAAAATGGGCTGATTGAGGGCCGCAGGTAGGAGACTAAGTGCTGGTTAAAAAATATGAAGGACCCCAACTGGTGACAAAGAAAATTGGAAATCTCCCTCTACAAGATTAACTTACCTACAGCGGTGCAACAACATCTATTATTTCACATGAGCAACTTGAAGCCATACCATGCAAATCATAAAGATGAAAAGATGTCAGGAAAAACGGGATCAAGTACCTACTTCACAACCAATGTTAATTAGCGAAGTGGATTATTTTACCCATCATTTTGGAATGCTAGGGTTCAGATTGTGCAAGTATCTTGTAAAGTGAAAGGACCAGCTAGAGGATGGAGGCACAACGGGAGGAAGGTAGAGACTTGCAGGAGTGTAACTGGAAGACTGGTACACGCTTATGTTATTGCCGGGAACTTCAATTTGACTTAAAGTGGGAAGATTTGTCATACCCCATCATTTTACTCATCATGAATTTGCCCTATAGAATGAAGTAGATTCATGGAACAATAGTTCTATTATCTATTGTTCCATTATCCCATAACACTGCCCCAATCTTTGGGGCGGATTCATAGGACACTCCCAAGGTGTTCCTGTTGCCAAACAACCCCTAAGATACCTAATGATTTGCACCAACCTTCTTGATATAAGGTATAGGCTACATATTTAATTTGGATCTTATCAAATTAGCCAGATTTTTGCTCAAGTTCTTCTTGGGACATGGAATGCACTCCGCTGGATCAAAGTTCAACTAGCCATTAGCTGTTAGAGCTTTTAACTGGACATATTAAATTGTGCTTGGTTGCATCCTTTATCATGACTCCAAACTTTAAACTTCATCGTCGACTTTCGGATGAAAATGGACTGGGGTGGTCACCTTTCATTAGAGAAAGAATAAAAAATGATATGTACAATTACAGGAAGTTGCGTGGCTTCAGGTCATAGTAACCTTTGCTTCCGAGAGCAAAGAAAGAACAGGAGAAAAAAAAAACAACATTAGAAATTCTCAGAGTAGCAAACTTCATGCCTACGTTTCGGACATTATTAAAAAATAAGGATCCTTTGTAGCTGTGAAGCCAAGATTTCGATCAAGAGTTGTTGGCTCTATTTCCTATCATAGTAGAAGAATCAGATACTTGCTCTGGCAATGCATGACAAATAGAGGATTCCGTGAAGTCACCTGTCTTGAGATCCAGCAGAAAGTGAGACCACATGGTCGTAGAACTTAACCATAGAATGCCCACAGAAGTGGCTCCTTTAATCGAACGACCAGTTGCCACTTCCATCAAGTGCCCACTTCCTTGAGAGGACTGCCAAAAAGGACTAAACGCACCTGTGAATAGCCAGATCTTTTTTGGGTTTCAAGTGCAATGTGCTCTAGATTTTTGGATCTCTTCTCCGTAAGATGGACCTCTCTTCTCTGAATTTTTCTCAAATTGGCCAGATCTTCGCTCAAGTTCTTCTTGGGACATGCAATGCACTCCGCTGGAACAAAGTTCAACTAGGCATTAGCTATTAGAGTTTTTAAATAGGCATATTAAATTGTGCATGTTGCATCGTTTATCATGACTCCAAACTTTTAAACCTCTTCCTCGACTTTGAAAAAACAAAAAAACAAGCACGCATGATCATAACCAGCTTAAGAACCAAAATAAATCTGTTGTACCATGAATGCACCCTAATCATTGGAACAGGTTCATGGAACAGAAATTAAACTATACTCGTTATCAAACAACCCCACATGTCTAGAAAAAATATATCACCAAAGCGGCAAGAACCAAAAAGCTCTCAATACAATATATACTAGAGGCACACCAGATTTCGTACCGTATATGCAGTACACAAAACGTATATCTGATTTAAAGAAGTTACAATCACAGGATGTTCGAGAGTGTTACACGTGTGCAGTCCATACTTCTAGAAAAAATTACCACTCAATTAATCTGCCACCAGACTCTTGCTGTCGCCTCATGCTGGATGGCGGCCGTCGCTAGATTCGCGAAGGGCGGTGCGTTTTTCTTTTTAATTATTTTTTTTAAAATAAAAGGCCTTCGATCGTCATTTTTTACTTTTTGTTATAAGTGAAACGGCCCTTTGAAAGTTAACATGAAACATTCGGTAGTCGTCTGATGAAGCTTAAAGGTTGGGCAATTTGTCATTCGCTCTTTTCTTGAGCTGCTTCCTGCAATTTTTCAAAATAATATCTTCACATGGTATTTGATGCAAATGTTATCCAACACGCATTACAGCTTCCAGACAACTGATTGGACGATGCCTCGATGATAAGAAATAAGAACAAAACACTGGCCCTCTGCCCCGGACGTGCACGTTAAGATGGCAGCCATTAAATCATATTGTTTGTACCACAAAGTACCACATAAAAGTTCCACGCCAAGCCAGGCCAAAGCAAACTAAGGCTACAAGGCAACGTAGATCGATTCAAAGCAAGCCGGCGTAACAAAAGCAACCCGACAATCAACCCGTATACCTCCGCACACGAGGAGGAAGACGCCAAGGGGACGACCCACCACCTCCCCGCAACCCCACCCCCTTTTCTCTTGGGTGCATAATACGATTTTACATATTTTGAAGAAATTAGATAATGCTCTACCCAAAATTCTGTGGAGTCCACAACAAGAAAACCATAGGCTATGTCACGTAGGTACGAGTATGGAGTTTTTGCATATAGGTACGGTGGTACCGCGATAATATTAATTTTTTAATTAAAAAAAAATTATAAATTTTATCATTTCAAAAAAATTGTTTCTTTGTCAAAGTGTCAAACTTTTATCATGATTGTGTTTTGAATTTTTTTTAAAACTATTAGCCATATAGGTAATTTTGAAAAACTATTTCCACCATTTTGAAAATTGTTTAAAAGGGTGGGGTGGAGGGGGGGGGGTGGGGTGGAATGAAAATTTTCATTTTAACGGTTCGAACTTTTTTTTTTCCATTTTTGCCTTTTTCTTCTCTTTCCTCTACACTGTTCTCTTTCTTCATTGGAAAACCAGACTGGCATCTTTCCTCTACACTGTTCTCTTTCTTCATTGGAAAACCAGACTGGCAACGAACGACCAGTGACGGGCAACAGATGGGCAGCGACCACCTGTTGAACTTGACAAAAATGCTTGTGTTGCATGGAGAAAACCCAGTCTGTTTGCAGGTGGGTTCAACGTTTTCAGTTTGATATTTCGTCTTCTTCTACCCTCTCATCTCTTCATCTTTGTCTATTCTACCTAAGAGAGCCCTCTGCTCGTTCAAACCCCCTATGAGATAGAGGGTTTGGGAAATCCACTATGCAGAGTTTGGATCTGATTCCAACCCAAAAACAAATCCAAAACGTACCACTATGTACCGACATACCGGTACTGCCGTACCACGGTGACATAGACCGGAGGCAAGCAAAATTTCTCGACCAGGGTATCACTATGGTCCGGCCGCACTTACAAAATATTAAAAACCTCATAATTTATAGCTAATTCCATAAAGCCACGTGAATTCCTCGTTATTACTCCAAGCATGTCAATGATGTTGCAATTTGACACAATAATCAGATAGTCAACAAAGCACCTCATTTCATGTTCTTTCAATGATTTCCAACAAGTTCCAAATCATAATATTGTTAAAAAAATTATTGGTCGAAAGACGATTTTGAAGGATAGTATTTGCCTTCAAGCCCACTCATCAAAAGCTTATGAACATTCCGCCCCTTAGCACCTCTCATTGTTGCAGAATCAAGAACATGACATGATTAAAAGTGAAGCAGGAGCCATAAATTATATGGAAAGTGTTCAACAAATGCAAAGAAATGGTCCTGAAAAAAATGCCACAAATGCAAAGGAATGGTCATGAGCAGCGTGCCTTCAGGGAACCGAAAAACAGTTCCTTGCTTTAATTAATGAAGGAAACAGATTCAAGAGCATCCCCACACCTGTAGATGTTCGTGGTAACTATGGTCCGCCCACATAAGGTTCCACTCGGACCTAACCTAGAGCTTCTTCCAGCCCACAGCCTCAAGAACAGATTAAGCCTAGACCTTGTTCCAGTCGCTATCATACCAACTTTTCCCTTCCAAAACAGCAATCAGGAAACACCTTACAGAGCCAAAAAATTCAAAGAACACTGTATTAAAATGCACCAATAATTACCAGATCCCGCAAAGTGAAAGGCTGCACATTTATCTACAATTATGCTTTTCTCATAAAATAATCACCAGATACAAGATATATGCAACCATTTTGACCAGGAAAATTACAGATAATACAACATTTAACTAAATAAGCAGAGGATTAAATACTTAATATATACAAGCATTGTGATTTTCCTTCTGTATGCGCCGCCCAGCTGACAACAAACAGGAAAATCTCGATCTCCAATTTTTGTTGAACATCTAACATGGCAAAGGTCCATCATCAAGGTAATGAGCAGTGGACTCTATCTTAGAAATGACCAAGCCAACGTGGCACACTTGAAAAAAGGAAGATGGGCCTCTTTCACATCAACAAGCAGAATTTTTCATACTGAAAGCCTGCTGTCAGGGTGCTCTTTTGCTGAAGCAGGTCTCGCTTCCTGGATTTCTTCCAATTCCTCTTCATCTCCTTTTCTGCCAGCCTGTTCCTTCCAGTAAGATATCATCTTCTTCAGTCGAGCAACTTCCCTTGAAGAGACGTTTTTGCTTGGATCATTCACAATGGAGCGTACCCTTGAAGCATACCTGGAACAGCAGAACCAATGTTGTAAAACGCGTATCGTAAGCCGTATTGGTCGGGCTTTAAGATACGCCATATCGTAACCGTATCGTAAATTTTTTTAAAAATAATAATAATAAATCAGAAAAAATTTTAAAAAAATCGAAAAATTCATAAAAAAACCAGAAAAAATTAAAAATAATAAATTCTTCATAGAAAACATGTTTTAGTCTTTTAGATAATGATAGACTTATTATTTGCTAAATGCTATAAACTTACGCGTTCACGGTTCATCATTCATACTTCATAGACATCAAAATTCATAACAATTTCATTTTTTTTCATCTTCATCTTCATGGTTTAAAAAAAACCCTTTCCTAAAAAAACCCTTTTCCTCCCAATGAGAACCAGCCACCCATGCACAAATCCATGGTTTAATAGATGATTTCACGGTGAAAATCGATGATTTCACAATGGAAATCGATGATTTCCCTCTAAGGCGGTACAATCTATAGATTAGAAATGAATTAGGGGTGGGCTTTTATAAAAAAAACTCGAAAAAATGGGGTTCAAGCCCCCTTTTTAGAAATCACCCTGTATCGTACGATACGGGCCGTATCGCACGATACGGGGGCCCGTATCGCACGTATCGTATGATACAGGTACGATACACCTCCCATTTACGATACAGGGGGTGTATCGTATCGTATTTTGTAAACGATACGTACAACACTGAGCAGAACACATTTTATTAAGTTTCAGAATGTGTCATCTTGTCGACAAAAGGATTCAATGCTATCGAAAAGCAATATCAGTATATCACACAAATCAAAGGCTAGCAGGCATACATACATGAGAGAGTTATGGGTCTCGTCCAAGTTGGAATCAGCAGGCGAAACATTTACAAACATCAGTGTTTTAGCATTACCACCAAGAGAGTCGCTCATCAACATTGTCAACTTGTGGTTCCTATAAGGAATGTGCTGCCCTTCCGATGATAATGCACTGATCACATCTCCAAGTGCAGAAAGTGACCGATTTATGCTCTGTGCTTCCTTGAGTTGATGGCCAGAAGATCCTGATTTTTTCACCCTCTCAGAACCAGCAAGATCTACAAAACTCAACTGCATGCCAAAGCCAATGCAGTAAAAAGCAACAACGAATGGGTTACTCACAAGAAGTAAAAATATTGCTACAAAAAGGAAGAGGTGAGGATATAAAGTACAATATATGGCAGAGGAAGAGAGATGATGGTGTCCAATTCATCAACTTCAACTTCACCAAGATAAGTATTCTGTCTTGGTAATGCAAAGCAGATTCATGCGAACCATATGACTAGAGAATATCTAGAAAGACCGAATTTCCTAATAGCAATATTTAGAATTCAAGCCACCATAGCACTTGAAAACATTGTAAAAAAAATGCATTTGGAAAAGTTGACTCCATATTACTTAACATGCAATCGATAACTTTGTTTAATTTTCACATAAAAATGCATTTTACATTCAAAAGCAGCTTGGAAAAGAAATCTATCCACTATAACACATTAGCCCTTGATTAACTTGACATGGACCTGCCCTGGTTTGATCAAACGCCTTGAACATATGCCTACCTTTCCCTTAGCTTGAGATTGTGTCACCAGATTTGTACTTTCAATGACAATCGAGAATATTAAATGTGATCTTGAACTCTCATCATTCATCTGTGTCCCAGAAGTATGTCGCTGTTCGAATCCCCTAAAAGCGATGGAATTCAATTCCTCAAGGCCTGATATAGTAACAGTAGTGGCATTTTCAACCACGACCATCCCCTACATAGAATAGAACAAAAAATATATCAATTTGTGATAGGAAAAAACAAGATTAGATCCAAAGCTCAACAACTCATTCAATTCTGATGAAGTTACTTTCTTCAGTTGAAAAAATGGCTCTCTTCTAGAAATACATATTTGTATTAGAAGGAAGACAATGTATGTATAGGCTTCGTACTACGAAGACATGATTGAATGTAGAATGAACATTACCTTCGAATCTTTCTTAATCTCAAGTTTCAAACGTTTTGCATTTCTTGGCAAGAGGAGATCTATGAGTGTGTCCTGATACAGTTCAACCATATATGCCTGAAACATTTTACCCAAAGGTTATTTCCAGCATCATAAGCAGTAAGCAGTAAAAATGGCAGAAAAGAGTGAATTGAGAAATGATAGAATTGTTGATGACAGAGTATTCGTTATTAAATTCAGAAAAATGACAAAATTACTTGCCCATAATTACATCAATGAATATGTGAAACAATTAGATTGAACATTCAGATTCTTTACTAGCATCAATTACACAATTCTTATGTAAATACCCACCCCAAAACAGACTTGAGTACCTAATTTAACAGATCCTAATATGTCCCATAACTTTCGTTTGCACTCAAGAAGGCTACAAACCAAGACAATGCCTGCATGGAACCTAAGTCAATAAATCCATAAAAAGTTTCCAAAACTCTCAACATGGTGTCACACAATCACTAGTTTGGGATATTACATCCCACCTTCCTTTTAAAACACATGTTAGTATACAGCACAGGTTTTTTCAGTTTTAAACTTAGCTTCGGTACCAACGGTAATAACCTGACTAGAAACTGACCCGAGTGCCTGATGTGGCGAGCTTCATCCTGCCTTATACCAGTTGTGGTGGGCACCAGAAAAAAGGTTATGGACCACGACAAACAATGCATCGCAAGCGAGTTTACAATCCTCAAGGGCTCTCAAAACCATCAAGGTGCCACATCATCCCCACTTTGGGATGTCACTTCTGTCTTGCCATATTCTTCTATACTTACATATAACAATTTCTACCAACAAACCAAGGCCCAACCTGTGCCTTTTCCCCTGACGGAGCATCAAGGGGATCCTTCATATGTTCCCCCAACTGTTCAGCATTGGTTATGCTAGTTCCAAGGAACCGTCACCCTCAAATTCATCCTTGGAGACAGAAAGCCATGTAGAAGCCCTTGGAATCTGTTGCAACAGTTGAACCGTGAAGAACAGTAGAATACGAAGACAAATGTAACGTGGAAAAACCCTCGACTCGAGGGAAAAAACCACGATGAAGATCTCCGGCGCCCACCAACAGCCCGTCTATCTCTCTCTCTTAATTTTCATTCACAACTTGAAATAAGGGTTACAAAGGCTTAAATAAAGCACAACATGAACAACGGTTTGGATAGGGTCCAGACCTGGACCCAAACATACAAACACGTCAACACTCCCCCTCAAGTTGGGCGTATAGATCAAACATGGCCAACTTGGATGCATTTCTCTCAAATGAAGTTCATGACAAGGCCTTGGTCAGAGCATCAACTATCTGGTCTTCGGATTTCATGGAAGGCAGAACAAGTTCTTTAGCATCAATTCTCTCCCGAATAAAATGATGGTCAATCTCCACATGGTTCGTTTTATCATGTAATACCGGATTGTTGGCCAAGTTGATTGCAGACTTTTTATCACAATACATCTTCATTGGTCCTTCAGTTTTTATTCCGATGTCGGCCAATAGCACTTACAGCCACAACAACTCAAAGACTCCCATGGCCACAGCTCTATATTCAGCCTCAGCACTGGAGCGAGAGCAAACGTCTTGTCTCTCACTCCATACTATGAGATTCCCTCTCAAGTAAATACAATAGCCTGAGGTGGATCTCCTAATATCAAAACATCCTGCCCAGTCAGCATCTGAATAACCTTCAATCTCAAAAGAGTCTTGCTTAACATACAAGAGACCCTTACCAGGACTTATCTTCAAGTAACATAAAATCCTGTCTACGGCCTTCAAGTAAGCATCCGTGGGAGCATGCATGAACTGACTCATCACATTCGTAGCAAAGGTAATATCAGGTCTAGTGAGAGTAAGATAAATCAACTTCCCAACAAGACATTGATATCTTCCCTTGGCTTCCTCAGAGACAGGCTCTCCATCTCTAAGACTAAGCTTGTGTCCAACATCTAGAGGAGTAGAGGCAACTCTACAACCTAGTTTCTCAGTCTCCTTTAATAAATCTGGAGTGTACTTCCATTGATTTAACAAAAGATTTGTGTTTAACCTAGCAATTTCAATGTCGAGGAAATATTTCAACTTGCCAAGGTCCTTGAGGTCGAACTCGATAGCCAATAGTTCCTTTAACTTTGTTATTTCATCTTCATCATTACCTGTGACAATCATATCATCAACATATACCAACAGAAGAGTAACTTTATGCTCCTTTCTCTTTACAAAGAGAGTATGATTTTCATTCCCATGATGACATTCATGTTGTCTCATTACAAGTCTAAGTCGTTCGAAACTTCAAACCATGTCCAGGAAGATTGTTTGAGCCCATACAAAACTTTCTTCAACCTACAACATTTTCCAGGTTCCTCATATCCTGGAGGCATGCACATATACACTTCCTCTTCTCATATCCTGGAGGCATGCACATATACACTTCCTCTTCAAGGTCTCCATTAAGAAATGTGTTCTTAACATCAAGTTGCATCTTCCACTCCTTTAATGATGCTAAGGAGATGATAACTCTGACTGTCTTCATCTTTGCAACAGGAGCAAACGCTTCCAAGTAGTCAATCTCATATTTCTGACTGAACCCCTTGGCAACCAAGCGAACTTTATGCCTGTCCACACTCCCATCTGAATTATATTTGATGGTGTAGACCCACTTGGATCCTAAGAGATGAGCCGCTTCAGGGATATTTACCACCTTCCACGTTTTGTTTTTATCCAGTGCTTCCAGTTCTTCTTGCATCGCATGAGCCCACTTGAAATTGCTCTGAGCCTCAGTTACAATCATAGGAATCACAACTATAGAAAGAGACGATATAAAATATTTTTACTTCTTGCTCAGTTTAGAATATCATATGAAATTACCAATAATGTGTTAAGTACATGACTTGATACCCTTTCTAAGAGCAATGGGTAACTCTTCATTTCCAGCTTTTGTCTGAGTACCTTCCACTAACATCTCCCGAGCACAACTTGGGTCATCCAAGGAAGGTGTAGCATTAGGATTGGGATTAGAATTCTTGCCATTGATCAACTCACCAATGAGCTCTGTTGTAGTCAATCTTCTCCTGGAGCAAACCTACCCAAACAAAGGGTCACGTTCCTCCTCATTCTCAGTTGAGCAACCATCATCCTTGTTGTGCATTAGAAGGTTTGTAAATTGAATCTCTTTTTTTTTGTAAGCCAGAAAATCTATAAACTGAATCTCTTGATTTGGAGAATACTATTCTCTTATTGTGGATCTCTCCCCTTGAAGAAAATTCTCACCAAAATAGAACATATGTTCTAGGAAGGTGACATCTTTAGTAACATAGACACGACTAGTGGAAGGGTCTAGACACTTATATCCTTTTTGAGTAGGGGAATAACCTAGAAACACACCCTTAATCGACATCGGATTAAGTTTTCTAATATTAAGACTGTGATTGTGAATAAAACAGACACAGTCAAAGACCCGAGGTGGAAGAGAAAAAGGTTAACGACTCCTTGCTAACATAGCATGAGGCGTTCGCCCATTCAACACACGACTAGGCATACAACTAATCACATACACACTGGTGAGCACAACATCCCCCCAATACTGTTTTGGAAGATGTCGTTGGAACAAGAGGGCCCTGGTGACATTTAGTAACTGACGATTCTTTCGTTCAGCAACCTCATTTTGAGGAGGGGTATAACTACAAAATGTCTCATGAACAATCCTCATTTGCCGAAAGAAACTACCAACAAAATGACACATATACTCACGTGCATTGTTAGAGCGAAAGGTCTTAACAGAAGTGCCAAACTAAGTTTCCATAAGAATTGTGAAAGTCTCTATGACATTAGGCACTTCATAACGGTCCTTCAACAAGTACGCAAAAGTGTTACAAGAGCAATCATCTATAAAAGTTATGAAGTACTGAAAACCATGACAAGAAAGAATTCCCAAAAGCCCACACACATCTGAATGGATCAAAGCAAAATCTTCAGAATGACTTGTAGATATAGGGTACGAATCCCTAAAATGTTTAGTCAAATAACACACATCACAAGATAACATAGTCATATCTAGACTCAGTGTTGTACGTATCGTACGATACGACCCCGTATCGCACGATACATACCGTATCGTACGATACGACCCCGTATCGCACGATACATACCGTATCGTTTTTAAATAATGGTACGATACACCCCCCATATCGTAAATTGGGGGTGTATCATTCCTGTATCGCAGGTATCGTGCGATACAGGGCCCGTATCGTACGATACGATGCGATACACCCTGTATCGTACGATACGGGCTGATTTCGCAAAAGGGGGCCCGAGACCTACTTATTCGGCTTCTTTTTGAAAAACAGCCTCCATTCTTCATTTCTCAAGCTCGAATACTGCCGTTAGGGAGGGCGATCGTCCATTTTTACCATCAAAAAGTTGATTTTCACTGTGAAATCGAAGATTAAGGGGTCGATTTGTGCGTGGGTGGTTGATTGTCATTGGGAGGAAAGGGGTTTTCTTCATTTCTTCTTCATAAGCTATAAAATCTCATGTTTTTACCATGTATTCATAATTTTTTACCATATAATCGTAGATTGATAGATTTTGAGTGTTTTTCATTAAGTTTACCATAGGATTTCGTTTTTTTTTTTTGAAGATATAGATCCCACATGGCAATGGTGCGAAAGGGTGAAGGAGAATAATCGCTTGAAACTCAAATGTAGCTTCTGTGGGAATACATTTTCAGGAGGGATTAGTAAAATGAAACACCATTTGGCAGGGACCTCCAAAGATGTGTCTCCTTGTGTTGGAGGACCAAACAAACCCTTGCCTCCATATGTGCGTCAGCAATGTTTAGATATGCTTCATGCTTTACATCAAAAGAGGATACAGAAAGAAATTGAAGAGGCAGATGTGGACTATAATGAGCCTTTGGAAGATGAAGAAGAAGAGGAAGAAGCTTATGAATGTGACGATGAAGATGATACCATTCTAAGAACAGATTTGGAGACCTCAAGAGGTAGAGATCGTAGAGGAAAAGGGATCATGTATGAAGGAGGATGATCTGGCGTAACGGGAAGGAAGAGAAGAGGCACAGCAGATAGGGCCAGGCGTGGTATGCGACCACCTAGTGGTAGAGTTCCTACTGGTAGGTCTAGTGTTGGCTCTATTAAGAGTTTTTTCCCTTCATATACTAGCCCAGGTGGTCAGCCACAGATTCGTGCTGCTATGACATCTAAAGATATGCTATATCAAGCACAAAAGATGGTAGAAAATGGTTTTATGATGCATGTATTCCATTTAATGCAGCTAATTTTTTTTAATTCCAAGCCATGGCAAATGCAATTGCTTCTATAGGCCCCAGATTCAAAATGCCATCATATCATCAGTTGAGGGGTAAAATTCTTCAAGATAAAGTGAAAGAAGTGTCTGAACATTGCGATCAATTGAAATTATCTTGGAAGGAAACAGGTTGCTCCATTATGTCAGATGGATGGACTGATACAAGGTCAAAAACACTTGTAAATTTTCTTGTTTATTGCCCTAAAGGTACAATGTTCTTGAAATCTCTTGACTTGTCTGATGTTCCTAAGACTGCTGAGATTTTGTTCAATATTTTTGATGATGTCGTACAAGAAGTTGAACCTACAAACATTGTACAGTTTATTACAGATAATGCTGCAAATTATAGAGCTGCAGGAGATTTGTTATTTCAAAAGTATGAAACATTCTTTTGGAGTCCATGTGCCACTCATTTTGTCAATCTTATGCTTCAAGATCTTAATGAGATGCATGATATGAAATCAGCCATTGACCAATGTCAAGAGGTAACAAAATTTATCTATAATCATGCATATGTATTGAGTTTCATGAGAAAGTTTACAAAAGGAGTTGAATTGATACGACCTGCACAAACTAGATTTGCCACAAATGTATTGACTGTGCAGAGTGTGGTGAAACAAAGAACTCCTTTGAGGCAGATGTTCGCTAGTGAAGAATGGGCTGCATATCCACATGCTCATAAAAGAAATGCTTCTTTAGTTGTGGATATCATATTTAATAACGAATTTTGAGAATCATGTGTGAAGCTATTGAAAGTTTGTGTTTCATTAGTGAAAGTCCTCAAGTTAGCTGACACTGAGGATAGGCCTTCCATAGGGTACTTATATGAGGCCATGGATAAAGCAAAAGAGGCAATTCGAGACAACTTAAAAGGAAAGAAAAAGTTATATATGCCCATATGGAAGATGATAGATAAAAAGGTGGACTGGACAGCTTCATCAACCTCTTCATGCAGCAGCTTACTATCTAAATCCTGCAATTACATTTTCTCCTACATTTAAGAAAGGCAGAGAAGTCTTAAGTGGTTTGTTGGATTGTATTAACGTATTAGTGGCAAATTCTAGAGAACAAGATGCCGTTAGCAATGAGTTACATCTATATGATACTTGTTATCGGAGCATGGGACAACCTGTCGTCGTTCGAGCCAGGACAACCATGCGTCCAGGTAAATACATAGAAATGTTTAATTTACTTTGCATTTGTTACATTTGATTCTTTTAAAACTTTCACATTGATTTGTTATAACGTTATATTTTTGTTTAGATTTGTGGTGGAATAGGTATGGGTTTGATTGTCCAAACCTAGCACGTTTTGCAATCAAAGTCCTCAGCCAGACATGCAGTGCTAGTGGATGCGAAAGGAACTGGAGTGTGTTCCAACATATCCATAGCAAAAAAAAGAATAGGCTCAAACATAAAAGGTTGAATGACCTTGTCTTTGTTCGATATAATATGAGGTTGAAACAAAGGTAATATAGCTTAAAGTTCACATTTTTTGTACAATATATTTATATGAAATTATATATTAACAAGTTTTCTCTTATGTAACATAGATAATTACAAAAAACATCAGCAAGGAAGCACATCTCAGTTCGATTCTATCAGCTTGGAAAACTTTGACGATCTGGAGCCATGGATTGAGGAAGAACCAGCTACAATATTTGATGATGAAGATCTTGAATGTTTCAACCTTGAAGCTGAAACAACAGAAGGCTTTGTTGATGAAGGAGAGTCTGCTAATGCTATTGCTGGTGCTGAATATGTTGGTGAGGATCTTCCAATTCTTGACGATGAAGATGAAGATGAAGATGATGAAGATTATGAATGATGAATCATTATATGTATCGAACCACTTAAGAGTTATCTATGGTTGTTGAACACTTGAATGTTGTATCATGTATGACTTTATCACTTTATGACTTATGCTTTGTTGATTGAAATTGAATGATATTGTTATGAATTTTGATGTCTATGAAGTATGAATGATGAACCGTGAACACATAATTTTATAGCATTTAGCAATAATAAGTCTATCATTATCTAAAACATGTTTTCTATGAAGAATTTATTATTTTTAATTTTTTCTGATTTTTTTAATGAATTTTTCGATTTTTTTTTAATTTTTTCTTATTTATTATTATTATTTTAAAAAAATTTACGATACGGTTACGATACGTTACGATACGGCGTATCTTAAAGCCCGACCGATACGCCTTACGATACGCGTTTTACAACATTGTCTAGACTAGAACATAAATCAGGAAACAACTGTCTAAGTATTCCAAGAAGAAGATGGCCAAGGCGCTCATGCCATCGCAAGGCCAGCTGAAGGAAGTCCTCTCTACTCTTCTTTGTTTTGCTAACCGCCGTCATGAGAGCTGTGGCAACACGCATGGGTAATTGCTATGACCCCTCAGAAACCAAACCAATGTCAATCCTCTTCTCAGTCACCGAGTCCTGCATGACACAACGATTAGCAGAAAAAATAAGTTGAATATTCAACTCTTTCGTAATCTTGCTAACTGACAAGAGGTTAAAGGGAAGGTGAGGAACATGTAAGGCATTGTGAACTAAGAACTTATTTAAAAGTGAGAGACTCTTCCCTGACTATGGAAATAGAGGAACCATCGGCAAGAGAAACTCGTTCCTGCCCAAACGAGAGCTTATATTCATGAAAAAACTTAGGATTGACGATCATGTGGTGGGTAGCACCACTGTCAACAATCTACTCTCTCATACAAGAATTACCTTTTTCGTCAGAGATAGCAAGGGACAGATTGACTTTCACATCATCTGATGACTCAACCTGACTAGTTTCAATTCGACTTAGGTATGCACGAAGCTCACAAATCTGATCGGCAGATATTGTTGTTTTTCCCCCATTTGGATTAACATCAGAAATAGACTTGTTCCAACTAGAAGCTCTTCCACGACTATTCTTCTTCTCAAGATGCAAATCCCAACAATACTCCATGGTGTAACCGGTTTTCTTGCAGTGAGTACATTTCCGAGAGGGTCGGGTAGCCCCCATAGGAGCTCGGCTAACAAGGGCAGACCTCTCACTACATGTGCAAGGAGCCCTCATTTTCCTTGTTATAACAAGACGTCACTGCTCTTCAACCTCAATGCGAGAATAGACATCCTCAATGCTGACCATAGCTTCTGAATTAAGCATTTGACTTCTAATGCCTTCGATGTCATCACTCAGTCCAGCCAAGAACAAAAACACCTCGTTCCTCCATTCCTTGGCCCAATGATGCAGCTGGTCTTGGGGACAATTCCAAGTATCATCGAAATAGTAGTCAAGTTCCTCCCATTTTGATTTCAGCGCCGCATAAAAGTTAGCCACAGAAAGTTCTCCTTGCCATACAGCATAGACATCTTTCATCAGCTGAGACACACAAACATCTTTCTTCTGCTGACCATACATCTGTTCTAAAATAACCTTAATATCTCTGGCAGTCCTCTTACGAAGAATGAGGGGTTGAATATCAGAAGACACAGAGATAACAATCCAGGTTTTGACTTGGTTGTCCTCAAGAAACCACCTATCCCATGGTGGGCTAGACTCAAATAGTTTAGTTTTCTTCCCATTGACAAAAGCAATTCGCCCCCGATCAACAATCCCCATAGTGATGGCAGCGGACTATCGAAGATAATTATCCTTGGAGAGACGAATAATGGTGACTTGAACAGGAATGTTTTCAGTTTTGGAGACCCCAAACATCCTGCCCGGTCAGTACTAGCAGTCGATGAATTTGATTCAGCCATCACAGTGCAATAACCTTTTCAAAAAAAAAAAAATCAAACAGGGCACCAAGGCTCAAGTCCAAGCAAGTCCAAGCACGACGAAGCAATGATGGCAGCTGCGGGCAAAAGCAGGCGATGGAGATAGCAAACTTTGGCGGCAGCAAGATTCTTCATCCAAAACGAACATAAAACTCAGAACCTTGTCGGCTCTGATACCATGTTGCAACAGTTTCGTGAAGAACAGTAGAATACAAAGACAAATGTAATGTGGAAAAACCCTCGACTCGAGGGAAAAAAACCACGATGGAGATCTCTGGTGCCCACTAGCAGCCGGTCTATCTCGCTCTCTTAATTTTCATTAACTTGAAATAAGGGTTACAAAGGCTTAAATAGAGCTCAACATGAACAACAATTCGGATAGGGTCCAAACCCGGACCCACACATACAAACACGTCAACAGAATCAAAGACTAAAGAGTCAACAAACTGTTCAAAATGGTACTCAGGCAGACCCTTGTAAAGAATGACTTTAACTTCATTGCCAATTAGAAAGGATGAGGCAGTCCTTAGTAGATTTTCATTGACCAGGACCACTTGAAAGGTAGTGAATAGTTTTAGTTAAAGCACTTGAGTAAATGGTTAAATTGCAAGGTTCTTAATAAAATTGGGCTGGTGGCAACCATGAGAATTGGACCAAGGCTGTAGTTTAAGGTAGTTGTGAGACAGCTGGAGAAGCATAAGTTAGTGAATGAGAGAGGAAACATATAACTGTCAATGACGCACTGGCAACCTTATGAAATTTTCAAGAATGTATCATATTGCATACTTACTCCATACCCCTATCTGTCCATATTGTCTACTCTTTTTCTAACTTTTGTCCTGTACCATTGTCGTAAGTAGACTTTTCTGTTAGATCTGATTTAGTCCAGAACTTTGTGTTACTTTACAATGATCTATTCTAGTATTGCAAGTCATGTCAAACAGAAAATAAGATGACTGGTTCTTCTCAACATTGTCAAGCATGGTATTAGAGCCACACGAGAGTGGAAAAAGGGAA
Organism: Nymphaea colorata; assembly: GCF_008831285.2. NCBI lineage: Eukaryota > Viridiplantae > Streptophyta > Magnoliopsida > Nymphaeales > Nymphaeaceae > Nymphaea > Nymphaea colorata. The sequence goes on from NC_045143.1 coordinate 15,365,108, forward strand.
CTCGGGGTTGGAGGACTTGTGATAAGCATGTGCTGGACTGTGATGCTCAAATAAATCTGTTTACCTTCTAAAATTTGGATACATCTGAGGTATGATTTGTTGCATAAAGCCTTAAAGCATAATGTAAAACAAGATTTATGATATTCTCATCTAATTTCTTTATCAGATTTTGGAATTTTGCAGGTGTTTTTGGGATTGAAAAATGTTATTTGAAAAAGTTAGTTTTTCACAAATACCATGTCATGATACAATAGTTATCTTGTTTTGGATCCAATCCACATGGGCTACAGTAAGCATCTTATGATGTTGATCCAAGCAACCATGTTTGCTGAAATGGCCATGCTTTCTATCCAGGTATGCAGTCATTCGACATACATAGTAAGTTAAGAACCTGTTAGACAAGGAAACATACTATTTTGACGAAAAGTGAGAACTACATAACAAATACAAGTACAAATGATATATATATGGATATTCAAAGAGAAAAACATTGATAAAAAGTGTTAAGGACCATGAAATGGCTGTGGAATATGATGCCTGATTCGTATCCAAAGACAAGAAATAACAGTAATGGACCAAACTCGGAGGTTTACAAGGGGATCAATCCATCCGTATATCACAATCAACAAAGGAAGTACAGCAGAGATATAACTACCATGTCAAAAACAAACATGCACATAGCACAAAAGAATAACAAAGAAAAAGTCGAAAAGTCATGAATTTTTATGTGATTTTTAGCACTTAGGACCACATAATGCCAAGCTTATGGGAAGCGAGGAGCTCCCTACACTTGGAATGAATTATAGCACAAATAGTTCACACAGGCTTCTTGGATACGTCTTATGAAAAAATAAGACGTATCAAGAAATTAACGATACAGATAACCAATAAGTTGATGTCTTTGTAACTGTTTTAACTGAAAATGTAAATGATTTATTCGACAAATTTTTATAATAAAATAAAGACAAAATACTTAGTACTTTTTGAATCACTATCACAATCATGGTTCTTCACTTATACATCAGAGAGGTTTCTCATGCGAGTTTTTCATTTTTTTTCTTAAGAAATGTAGGGAAATACAAGAATTACAAAATATGTGACAAATAAAAGAAAGTTTATGAAATTAGACACTCGTCCACAATTTTCTACAAAAAATATTAAAAAATAGTATTAAAAATTTTACAAGAAATTGAGAAATGGACAACATACAACTAAAGTACATATAAAAAGGATCTCACTAAAACTGGGGAAAAGAATGTAACATTGTGACATAATAATGCCAAGAAGTTTATTATTACGCAATATGCTGAAAATATCATAATATTTTCCTTATAAAAATGTTTCTTTTTTCTCAGGCGATAGCATTATAATATTTTCAAAATTTCAGTGACAATGATTTGAATGCCACTTCTTGCACATAGCAGATACTACTGAAATGTAACTAAAAAAGCCAACCGGTGATAGCCTGCCCAAATTGTCTAGAAATTGGAAAGGTAATTTAAGACCAAAAATCACCTTTAGAGAGAAAAGGAACCTTTTATTGCCGCGCTTTAAAATCTTGAACAATTCAGCAGTAGCTCTAGGGGTCAGACCTGGGTTGCTATCAGAACCATATATTGTATATGTCTTCCCAGAACCAGTTTGACCGTAAGCAAAAATGCACACGTTATATCCATCCACAGCTGACTGCACCAGATACTGCTTACAAAGAACAAAACCATAGGTTAGACAGCAAAAAGAAAAGTGTCATCAGAAAAAAAAAATTAAGAAAAATAATAAAATCAAAATAAAACAAAAGATAAGTAACGAAGACTAAGCATACATTAAAGTAAAAAACTAAAAATACACCTTTGTATCTTCAAAAACATCCTCTTGAGAAGCACGGGAATCAAAGACGTGATCGTAAATGTATTGTTTTGTTTTTTCAACTTTCCAGAGATGTTCAACTGTAAATTCATCAAGACTCGTGACTACAGATCTTTCTTTGTCTGCAATTTCTTTGTCAGTTAGAGGACGAAGACGACAATAGACTCGTATCTTTCCCTTCATATCTGATTTGAGAAGAAAAAAGGAGAAATAGCATGAGAAAGAACACGTTAAGCTATGCACCACAAAGAAAATATATTTTTAAAAAGAAAATGTGCTAATAGTTTGAATTAACCTTCTATGGTGTTGAAATAACGCTTTCTTAATACTTGTTCCTCCTTGTAAAGTTTCTCAAATTCAATTAGTTGGGCACCTTGCTTCTTTAAAATTTCAGCAGTCTGTGCATTTTTTCTATCTATATCCTGGTTAAACAGAAAAAGCAAGCTTTAATAACTAAAGGAAAAAACCAGCAGCATTCACAGCAAGTATAAAGTAAAATATACCTCTTTCATTTCTCTAAGTTCTTCTAACTCTTTTAAACTACTTTGTAATGCGTCAAGCTCATTATTCCTCATGGTTAGCATAGATTGTGCAACAACCAGCTCCTGTGTAGCCACAGACAATCTTTTCTCCAACTCAGATATTTGAATCTTGAGTTTCTCTTGCTCTTGCACTGACTTTTTCTCAAGAATGTCCATCTGTGATGATCAAATAACCACAATATGAATATATATATATATATACATACATAAATCTAGCAAACTAGTAAGGAATGGAGGAAACTGGTAACTTAGAATTTAAGATAACTACAACAAGAATAAAGAGTACATTCTTCGCAAAGAATAAAAAAGTTGTGGAATGAGAACAAAAAATTGTTAGCAAATTATCAAGTGGGTGAGCTTTTAAAATTTTTTAATTAGTAAATTAATCTGGGCATATGACAAACAATGAAAGTCCAAAAGAATATGGTTGAAAAAGGTACAGAGGAGATGAGAACTTCTGTAAACTAAATGGACGACTTTTCTTTCACTAAGAAAACAAATGAAATCACAGATATGTTCACATTTCAGCGCGATTTTTTTTAGAATGGCATGCCAGTTTCTGAAGACATGCAAAATATTTTTGGTGAGGCACAAATAGCGGGTCATACCTCCTCAGATTTTTTTCTTTCTAGCCAGAGTACTTTCTGCTCCAGCAGATGCTTTTCATTTGCCAGTTTCTTGGTAATTTCCTTGGCAGCGAGCACATCCTCCAGATGTGCCTTTGGTTCTGCTCTCAGTTTCATGTGTGTCTGTGTTCCAAGACCAAATTAGCTAAATGCTCAATTTTACTGAAAAAAAGTACTTTCTGCTCCTGCAGCTTATTTTACCAGGTTCCTGGTCGTCTCCTTGGCAGCAAGCAGATCCTTTGAATGTGCCTTCAGCTCCTCGTCCAATTTTGTGTGCATCTGTAATCCAACATGATGTTAGTTAAATTATGAATTCTACTGCCAATTAATACAACTATAACTGCCTTTTACTACAAAGACCTAAAAGCCACATTTATGTTTCTTTCCTCTTACATTATATACTGAGGGTGTGTCAATTCCACCAACACAGCTGCGAGTGTCCGTCAAAATTACTACATCACTTTTATTTGTTGACATCGAGCCATTGTCCAAACCCATTTCGAACTTCACTTGCACATTATTCTTCATGGTCAAGGCATCCTGTGAATAGGTTATACAATATTCAATATAACTGCAGCCTCTTCACATATGTAGCCATAACATAAAATCACATCCCAGACAGTCTATCCTTAGAAGCAAGAGGCCAAAGTACCTGCAATGCAGAATCTTTTTCATCACAGAGCATCTTGTATCTATCACGCTCAGCCATAATATCCTCAAGATTTTGCCTCTCTGACTGTAGAGAAAATTTTAATCGCTCTAACTCCTCTTGCATTTCTACTTCTCTCTTTTGTTTTTCCTGTAGTTCTTCTAGAAACTACAAATTGAAAGGGAACAAACATGAGAAAACACTACAAAAAGCTGAACCTGAAGTTTAAAATTCACCGTAAATCTGCCCGAAATATAAAGTAGCATGATTTAAGTACATAAGCAGGATTTCAGCTGTCATAGAAGTATCCACGTCAACATTATTAAGCAAGTCAAAATTGCAATAGTGAGGGCTCCTCATGAGCAAAAACAACCAATGCAACATTCTCAAAAGTGGAATGCATGAAGCATTATGATGATGTCAACTTACATACTACTAAATACAAGCACAACATTATTCAAATAAAATAGCTAAAACCTAAAAATTTTTTCATTACGTTGAATTAAAAAGCACAAACTGAAAAACATTATTTACCTCAGAACTAAATAAAGTTGATCATCAACAAGCTCTGTTGGATCACAAATGGAAGCAAGTGATGCAGGACGAGATGGACACATTACTTGCACATGGTACATGGGATCTAATTTTCCCCAGTGATGCTATTATTGTTGGATGTAAGTCGGTCTATGCCATTAAATACGATTTGAATGTGGTTGTTGAATGATACAAAGCAAGCCCGAACAGAAAAATTCAAATTGAAAGAGAAAAAAAAAACACTTTGTGTAGTCAGTGTATATATATCACATCTAGATATGGTCAGGGCCTCAAATCCCCACTGCGATTACAGGTTGTTTTGGTCGATATAGAAAGTCTCAACAATCTTTAGGAAATCTTCATTGAGCTAATCACTAACAGCAAATGAACAGAACATTAAAATTCGAGGAAGCATACTATACTGAAGAATTAAACAATGTGAAAATAACTGACCATAATAATACTTTTCCAACTTGGTATAAACATCAGACACTTAGAATGACAAAGTTAATGGGAAATAAGTTTTCAGAACCTCTTACATAGTAGACCAGCATTATGGTTGGGTTAAGGGAAGCAAATTAATGTCAATCCATGAAAGGATTAAAAACATCAACTTACACAATCAGCTTTTCTTTGAGATTGTTCAACTGCATTTGTTAATTCTTCTAAACGCTTTTCGTATGCATCCACAGAAGGAACTCTAGGAGACTGTGAGATATCTCCCTGCACGGAGGCGCTGGCTATCGACCGAGCCTTTGAGTACCTACGCAGCATTACATCATTTATGTGTGTCTGAAGGGCTACACATATTTCCTCTCCCTATAAGGTAACAGCCATATATAGGAATCAGAAAGAGTATAAATGAGCTAATACTTTGAAAGATACAAATCATAGAACACCCAAAAAAACTGTAGCACAAATGCACCTGTTTAGTTTCAAACTGGAAAATATGAAGTACACCAGCAACTCTCATCTTAAAGAAGACAGCAGTGTTGCTACTGCCAAATTGCATAATGTCCCTCAACTCAGCGGAATGCAGATATTCCTTTGGGACTGGACGGAAGAAATGAACCTGTAATTTTACACAATCAGTCTTGAAGGTTTTAGCAAGTACAACAGAACTAGAAAATCTAAACATGCAAGATAAGAATGACAAACCCCACGCTTGTTGATGCCTAGTATAATCCGACCAGGAAGAAGTCCTATGGGGTCATCGATCTTGCGAACAGCAAAGAAAATTGAGTTTCCATAAGGAAGAGTTTTTAATATTCGAAGGAACTGCTGCCTTGCATCATCTCTTGACAAGTGCTCCTGTGAAGGTCAACAAAATCCCCTTTCACTAAATCCAATCAAATCCAACTAGGTAAGACAACCTCAAGCATATAAATGAATATAAATGTGTTGTCATGGGCAAGGATACACATAAGATCAAAGGAAGATGGGGAGAGAGAGAGAGAGAGAGAGAGAGAGAGAGAGAGAGAGAGAGAGATCACTTCCATAGGCACCAGTAAAAATGCATCCCAAATGAAAAAATTATCAAACAAATACAGATAGAGGGCAACTACAAGTACTTAGAAACTAACTTAAATTGTCCAAGAAATGGATAAAGCAGGCATAGGAGGCCAAAAACTGAAGAAGACATAACTAAATTATCTCAGAACTGAAATAGGATTAATCTTCATTGTGAGACTAAAGGAGCATGTACCAGAAAAGAATAATAAAAATTTAACACATATATAATAGCATCTTCATCTGTCACAAGGATGCAGGTGCAGATGTCACATTTCTCAAAGAAAAAAACAAAAAAGTCGGATGCAGGTGCAGTAATGGCAGACACACATAAGTACATGCGCAGTTACATGCTTATAGACATATATCATAATGCCCCAACCGAAGACTGACATGAATGCTTGTTTGGCAGTCCCTAATCTGCCACATAGTTTCACACTTTGCACCCTAAAAATGCCACGAACCCTAGATAACCATAGGCACACAGGCATATAAACCCAAGGCTGACTCGGGTGTTTAATCTTGCAGATTCTAAACCACCCGCCATTAGTAGATATTGGTATATAAACCCCTAAAGATTTACACATGTATTTATATTTACATTTATATTATATATACATATAGACACAGAAATTGATAGGTTTCAGATTCTTAGATGGTAGTTCTTAAGAAACTATTTCAGCCCTTGAATTTTTTTTTTTAGAGATTGGTGGCTGAGGGAAAAAAGAAAGAAGAGAGAAAAAGTTGTGACTTAATACTAGATGATGAAAATGCCCTATGGACAAAATCAAAAGCCGAGATGGTTTCTTATGAGTCTAGGACCAAAGGCTCTCTCTCTCTCTCAAGCTATATATCATATATATATATAGTCCCTGAATGGTGACTCTACAATTGCTTGACATCAAGGGACACCAAAGGATCGCTATCCGATCTGATGCCATTAGACGGCCATCGTCGTTTTTTTTTTAGAAAAAAAACATAAGATGCTCCTTCTCCCGCTCACTACAGGCTCTCTCTCTCTCTCTCTCTCTTTTAAAACCCTGTTCTTGCCCTCTCTCTCTTGCTCTCGTTCTCCCTGCCTCCTGCTCTCATCCTCCCTCTTTTGCTCATCATCCATTGCCCCTCACCTCCCTTGTCAGCCCCTCCCTTTCTTGCTCTCGTGAGAGGGTCATTCTCACTCGCTCTTGCTCTCTCGCCCTAGGTTTTCGATGAGAGCTGATCAATGGGGAAGTCACTCAAGAGGACCCAGATCAAAGAATTAGGTGCAAAGGCTACTGCTGCTGTTGGTGGTGGTGGCATCATATTAGCTATCACTGCTAAAAACATTACTATGGAAGGGTTTTGCATTTGCAATTGTGGGTTCCATGATTCTGCACCTTTGAACCCAAAGGAGAGATTTGTCTACATCTGGGGCAACTGTGAGACCCAGTGCCCAGGGCAGTGCACCTAGCCTTTCCACCAGCCTCTTTATGGGCCTCAAACTCCAACACTGGTAGCACCAAATGGTGATGTGGGTGTTGCTGGTATGATCATCAACATTGCTGGTCCAATGGCTGGGGCAGTGACCAATGTCACAACTATCGTTCTCGGGTTTTCAAGATTTTTCTTTTTTTTTTTGACGACAAAGTTGTTTTTCTCAAGAAAATCTCGGGAAAAACTTGGAAAATTTAAAAAATAAAAAAATTAGGTATAAATGAAATAAATGAGAAACTAATAGGAAAAAAAATAAGACTATATAATAGTGATAAAAGGAATGTTTTAATAATAATAAAAATGATGAAATTAATTCAGTCTAAGTTTATATTTGAAACCATCATAAGATCAACACTAAAAAGTAGAAAAAATCAGAAAAAAATCGCGAAATAAACACGATAATAACGCGATAAATATTTTTTCCTTTTTCTCAAAATATCACGATATTTTCCCTTTTTTCGTTTTTCTTATTTTTCGCATTAATATCACGATATTTTTGAAAATATCACGATATCTATGACACTGGAAAATAAGCAACCCCTTTGGGAATGGTTACTTCCAAGGGCCCCAATCTGCAGCTTCAGAAGCAATTTCTGCCTGCCCTGGAGTTTAAGGCAAAGAAGGTTATCTTGGCTATGTTGGAGAGCTGTTGAACGACCCTGATACTGATGGTAGCTGCAATGCACACGGTGTGAATGGCCGCAAGCACTTGCTGCCCGTCATGTAGAATCCCCAAACCTCTTTGTGTTTCACTCTCTTGATTCTTCATCTCTTGTGGGTTGTGATATGTGCCTCATGTACAGATAAATTTCATGCAGTACCTATGAAATTTGTTGCTTGTTGCAGTTGTTTCTTTCGTTTTTCCTCTCTTGAACTTGTTTTTTACTGAGATTAACTCATACGAACACGTTCAAGTCGTATGGGAGAGAATCAAAGATGGAATGCAGTTGACAAGGCATCGGATCAGACACATTAATGTAGACAGTAACATATGACTAGTTCTGGTGAAGAAATGATAAAGGCAGAATGTCAAACCAAAAACCCTAGATTATGTCACTATCTCCAGTTCATCTTTAAATTGAAAATAGAGAGGTCTCTCCTTAAGTCGGAGCCCTCAAAAGTCAACAAAATAGTTCAAGTCTTAAGTAAGAAGATTAGTAAATAATACCAAAAAAAACACTAAGATGTTCTTTCTTTTCAATTGGTGATTACTTGGATCTCACTCCTTGGGGCTTCTGTTATTTTTGTTCCTTTCTCCTATCTGAAGAGACGACTCTCGTGAACCATCTTTCATGAAATAATGTTGTGTGGCAGTGCAGGTCTATTTGCAAGACCAATCTCACTCAATTGAAAATTCGTGTAAATTTTACTCATTGTTTAATTTTCAACATAGATCAGACTTCCTGAGTTTAAGAATTTGTACACGAACTAAACATGGCTTCAGACTCTTCTTCCACCTTCACAACATGAGAGGACATTGGCATGTTACAAAGTGATATTATTTTACTTGGGCGAGCCCTAATCGAAAATCTGAGGTGAAAGCGACAATGAGTGTCGCGAGGCGCTCACGAGAGCAAAAGAGGGAGGGATAGAGGAGGGAGGTGAGACATGAGAGGGAGAGGGAGGACAAGGAGAGAGCAAAAGAGGGAGGGACTAATAAGGGATGTGAGAAGGGGAGGATGAGGGGCAAGGGATGAGAGCTAGAGATGGATGGTGAGAGCAAGGGAGAGAGAGAGAGTGAGTGAGTGAGGGCCTCTCGTGAGTGGGGGAAGGAGCAGCTTGCATTTATTTAAATAAACAACGATGGCCATCCGATGGCATCACCATTCAGGGATTTTATATATATATATATATATATATATATATATTTGTCACATATAACGTGTAAAGGTATTATACGGCGAAGAATTTCTCGGATATAATACGGCAAAGTTGTATATCTCAGGAATATCTCGGCAAAATTTTAAAAATTTTAAAAAATCCTGAAATTATAAAAAAATAAAATAAATCACAAATTAATTAAAAATATTAAAAAACGCGAAAGAAACACGTACAATACGTGTTTTCTAGATTCTGACATTTAAAAAAAAATGCATCTTATTGTCGTTCTATACGGCTGACTTATTTTTCATGTGTTTAAACGCATCTTTTTCGATTAAGACGTGATGTTTGTGACAATGTATATATATACATAGGCTATGTCATATGGGTGCTTCTAAATGGCTGCCACACCCATGTCGCACCCATGTCGACGTTGGTGCTGCTGCTTTTCCGACACAGCCAAAACTGGCCATTTTAAATGTGCACATAACTAAACTATCTCTAATAAAAAAAAGTTTATTTGTAAGTATAGATAAATAAAACTACTAAACAGTTAAATAACTACGTAACAAACGATTTATACATATATACACACACACATATATACACATCATCCCTGCACCCGCACCGAAATCTTTTTGAAAAGTTGTCGCATCTGCACCCGCACCAGCTCCCACAACCCACAGCCATGTGACATAGTATATAAGTCAATGCTGCTATGTGCTAGATAGTTGCTAGATCGATAACATTTAAAAATGCATTGCTAAAATGCCATAACCGTCAATAAAGCCAACATAAACGGTCACCAACCATAAACTGTGGCTAATGGCAATCTAGTGTCGATTTTTTTAGCAACAAATTTTTAAGTTTTAACCATCCGTCAGTATCCAGCACATGATAGCATTGAATTGTGTTCTCTCACTCTCTCTCTCTCTCTATATATATATACACACACACACACACACATATCAATCAAATGCTATAGGAAGCTTTTACAAATTATAAAAGGTCCTCTTTGTGAATTATCACAAGAAAAAAGTAAAAGGTTTTCTTTGTAAATCGTAAAAAAAAAAGGTTAAAATAAAAATTTTAAAAAAAAGAAAGAAATCCTAAGACTAAAATATCTTGCTATTTCTCTCTTGCTCTACCCATTAATGTAAGAAAAGAAACAGCACCACCCTTGAATTCATAATTCTATGCCATTTTTCAAGACATACTATTGCTCATAGAGAAGACGATTCCAAAAACAAACTCCCAGTTCTGTGTGGACTGAATCAGAGGATAGACACAGAAGGGAACCAGGCGGACCATCAACCACGATGGAAACCAGGCGGAACATCAACCACGATGGAAACACCCAGGAAACCAGTGGAAATAGAATTTCGCAAATTTATTGGGGAAGATCCATTGAGCTGGGTGTTCAAATCAGAACAATTTTTTGAGTGTCAAGGAATCAATAGAGAGCAGAGGGTGAATCATGCAGCAGTACACTTCGAAGGATCTGCAATAAGGTGGTACCGATGGATATTGGCCCTATCAAGGGAAACCGAATTGGGAGACGCTGGTAGAAGCACTAACTGCTCGTTTTGGCCCCTGTACATAGTTGGATTACAAAGTTGAACTCTCCAAAATCAAGCAGACAGGTTCAGTAATGGAATACCAAGAGAGATTTAAAAGCATCAACAATATGGTTAAAAGGTGGTTGGTGGAAACCTTGGTGGGGGCTTTCGTAGGGGGGTTGAAGGAAGTGTTGCGAGTAGAGATGCAGGCCCAGAAACCAGGAAACCTAGCAGAGTGTTTCGAATGGGCAAAAACAGTAGAGGAGAAATATAAACGTCTCCACGTTTTAGGGCATGGATGGCAAGAGAACAGAGGGTTGGCGAAGGGACACATGAAAACAGAAAACGCTGGCAACCCCAGTCCCAACATGAAGCCCATCATCCCCAAGCCATTTGTTCGACAGTTAACGCCTGAGCAGATTAAGGAAAAGAGGCGACAAGGTATATGCTTTCACTGTGATCAGCCATTGACGCCAGGGCATGCCTGCAAGCGTTTGCACATGTACTTGGTGGAAGAAAAAGAAACCCCTAACGACACCATTGAGATAGAAGAAGAGCAAGATGGTCAGTTGGATGAAGCAGGGCAGGGCTCACCGGAGATTCGATTGCACGTGCTAGCTGGCGACGATGCACCCCAGCTAATGCGTGTGGAAGGCCGCCTGAGAGGGAGGAGGGTGAGCGTGCTGGTGGATACAGGACCCACCCACAATGTGGTGGTAGGTGATGGGAGCACCTTGAAGTGCAGAGGGAACTGCAGTCGCAAAATATTGGAAATTCAGGGCCATTGTTTTCCCATGGCCATGGCAGGGGCCGACTTGGTAATTGGTATACAATGGTAAGAGACAGAGGCAAGGTAGTATGGGACTTCGTGAAGATGAGAATGCATTTCAGGGACAGGGACCAAGGACAGTCCACGCTAGAAGCAGCATCACGGAAATGAATTGCAGAAGAATCAGCACTGAAACTCATGAAAAAACATCAGCTTCGTTCTTACTGCTAGCTACGAGTAATCAAACCCTGGGTAAGCCCAATAATTGTTGCAGCAGACAGAAGTCGATGGAGTTAAACATGAATAGATAATGCAAGAGTTCCAAGAGGTGTTCTAGGCTCCAAGAGGGCTGCCTCCAAGCAGGGACAGCAATCATCGCATAATTTTGCAACCTGGTACTGCTGCTATCAAACAAAGGCCTTATAGGTATAAATTTGTCACAAAAAACGGGTTTTATTCCGAAAAAAACACGTATAAAACGTGAAAAACAAGTCAGCTGTATAAAATGTGAAAAAAACGTGTTTTAAAAAAAACGCTTATAATACCCGTATAATACCTGTATTATACGTATTATACCCGTTTTTTCCTTTTTTTTTTGTTTTTTATTAATTTTTATTTTTTTGACAATTTTCAAGATTTATTAAATGTTTTAAATTTTTAAAAAATTCGCCAAGATATTCTCGAGATATACGACTTTGCCATATTATACCCGAGAAATTCCTTGCCGTATAATACCCATACACGTTTTTTGTGACAATAATCAAGTGCAACGGCATGCCTTAGAGAGTATGGTGGAGATGTTGCGTAGTGGTATTATCTAGCCCCGTCACAGTCTGTCCACCTCTCCCACCTTGTTGGTGAAGAAAAACAACATAGTTGGTGCTTTTGTGTCGATTACCGCACGCTCAATGCGGTAACTGTCAAGGATCGCTACCCAATTCCAGTTAAAGACGATCACTTGCACGAACTGCAAGGACAGATCTATTTTTCCAAGTTAGACCTGCGCTCAAGGTACCACCAGATTCGGGTGGTGGCTGATGATGTGTCCAAGACTGCATTCCTCACCTATGACGAGCATTATGAATTTGTGGTCATGCCCTTTGGACTGACCAACGCACCTGCGACGTTCTAATCTGTGATGAACATTTTTCGCCCTTACCTGTGCAGGTTTATAGTTTTTTTTTAATATCTTGATATACAACAAGGAGGAAGAAGAACACTTGCAACACCTACACACACTTCTCTCTGCGTTGTAGCAGAACCAACTGAAGGCTAACATATCCAAGCGTACCTTTGGCACCACGCAGGTCTCTTGCCCGGGACATGTGATCAGCTGAGGGCAGGTGAGGATGAAAGAAAATAAAGTAGCTGCTGTGTGTGTGATTGGGTACTGTTAGAAATCAAGCAAAGGCAAAAAATGAAATCACTCAGAATTTTAACGTGGTTCGGAGTATTATTCTCCTACATCCACGATGATGCTCTCTCACCCCATTATCGTTCGGTGAGGTTCCACTAGTATATATAGGCAATTTACATCAAATCATTCTTGGAAAGATATCTTTCCTTTGGTTTACGGATTGATTGAATCATGCGCTGGGATTGCATAATCAAGGGATTGTTGGTTTCTTCTTTCCATAATTTTCTTTCCCTTTTTATCAGCATGATTTTGTCTTCCAGATTGTACGCTCGTTTGCTCTCTCATGCTAAGATCCCCCCTCAAACTTAATGGTCTTGAACGAACGTTGCGTTTGAACCGTCCTCGAACAAAGGTATCTGTGGGGAGGGCTTTGGTGAGAGGATCCGCCAATTGATGAGAAGCGAGAATGTGTCTGACAGAGAGTTGTTTGCGGGCAACAAGATCTCGAACGAAGTGTAAATCCAGTTCAATATGTTTACTCTTTTGATGAAGTACCGGATTCGCCGTCATATAGGTGGATATTAATGTTGTCAAACCAAAGTGTTGGTGGTTCAGAAGGACAGATGCCCATGTCTTGTAACAAGTATTTAAACCAAAGGACTGCTGCAGCAGTATTGGCGACGGTCTGGTACTCAACTTCAGTAGCGGAACGGGCGACAGTAGGTTGTTTCTTCGAACTCCAAGAGATCAAATTGCGACCAAGGAAGATAGCATAAGCTCCCGTGGATTTACACTTCGTTCGAGATCTTGTTGCCCGCAAACAACTCTCTGTCAGACACGTTCCGACTTCTCATCAATTGGCGGATCCTCTCACCAAAGCCCTCCCCACAGATACCTTTGTTCGAGGACGGTTCAAACTCAACGTTCGTTCAGGACCATTGAGTTTGAGGGGGGATTTTAGCATGAGAGAGGAAACGGGCATACAATCTGGAGGACAAAATCATGCTGATGAAAAGGGAAAGAAAATTATAGAAAGAAGAAAACAATCCCTTGATTATGCAATCCCAGCGCATGAATCAATCAATCTGTAAACCAAAGGAAAGATATCTTTCCAAGAATGATTTGATGTAAATTGCCTACATATACTAGTGGAACCTCACCCAACGATAATGAGATGAGAGAGCATCATCGTGGATGTAGAACAATACTTCGAACCACGTTAAAATTCTGAGTGATTTCATTTTTTGCCTTTGCTTGATTTCTAACAGTACCCAATCACACACACAACAGCTACTTTATTTTCTTTCATCCTCACCTGCCCTCAGCTGATCACATGTCCCGGGTAAGAGACCTGCGTAGGTGTGTGCATGAATTGACACATTTCATTGACTGCGAAAGAAAGATGTGGCCTAGTGATGGTGAGATATTGAAGGGCCCCAACAGTTTGGCAATATAGAGTGGCGTCTGAAAATGGTGTTCCAACTTTTGTCGGAGAGGAATTGGCCGGTAGTGGTGTAGAGATAGGCTTGGCACCAGTCATATTTGTTCTAGTCAAAATGTCAATAATATACTTTTGTTGTGAGAGAAGCAAACCTTCTGACGTTGGAATGGCCTGAATACCCAAGAAGTAATGTAAGGATCCAAGATCTTTGAGAGAGAACGCAACACTGAGACAATGAACCAACTGAGTAACTTGATCTGTAGAATTCCCGATAATTAGAATATCATCGACATAAACCATGACAAAAATCCTAACCTGACCTCTAGTCAAGGTGAACAAGGAGTCGTCAGCATGAGGCATTTTAAACCCCATATGTAGGAGTGACTGACTGAGATGGTGATACCAAGCTCTTGGGGCTTGCTTGAGGCCATAGAGTGTTTTATGAAGTTTGCACACATAACCTAGGTGGCGTTGATCTTCAAATCCCGGGGGCTGAGCCATATAAACATCTTCAGTAAGATCCCCATGAAGAAACGCATTATTGATGTCGAGTTGTTTTATAGGTCATCGAAGAGAAGTAGTGAGAGATAAAACCGTGCGTACAGTAGCTGGCTTTACAACAGGACTGAATGTTTCAAAGTAGTCAATGCCTTCAATTTGATCATAGTCTTTGGCGACTAGCCAAGCTTTGTAGTGTTCCAAAGTTCCATCAGTTTTACGTTTAATCTTGAAGATCCATTTGCACCCGATAATGGAAAAGGTCCGGTCAAATCGAACCAAAGTCCACGTGCCATTTTGTGAAGAGCTTGCATCTCTTTTGCCATAGCCTCTTGCCAATGTAGAGTCTTGAGGGCTTGAACATAAGTTCTTGGTTCCTGGTCGGAGTAAGATTGGGTGACGAGCAATGGGAAGTGGGTAGGCTGCTGAAAATGAGGATTTTGGTCTTCTCGTGCCATCTTGTGAGCGGATCATACTATGGATTCTAAGTGGGGTCACAGCTGGAGGTGGAGGAATGGCTGATTCGTCTAGTGTGAGAGGTGGAGCTGGAGTGAGAGGTGAGTCACGGGTAGGAGGGGTTTGAGATGGTGGTGGTGGGTGATTTGAGAGGGAGTTGGTTGTGGTAGGTAGCATAGGTAAACAAATTGGTAGCGGTATGGTGGTACTATGGGGATCATGGAGTGGTTTTGGTTGTTCATGAAAAGGAAAGTCTGACTCATTGAACACAACGTTTCAACTGACAATGATTTTGGAATTTTGAAGGTTGTAACAAAGATAACCCTTGTGAACATTTGAGTATCCAAGAGAGGCGTGTTTGGAAGACTTAGGTTGAAGCTTGTGCTGACAATAAGGCTGTAAGTTTGGGTATGCGGCACAGCCAAACACTCGCAAGAATTTATAGTTTGGAGGTTTTTGGAATAAAATTTCAAACGGGGACTTGCCTTTGAGACCTGTTGTAGGAACGCGGTTCAATACATATGTTGTTGTGCTGACAGCATCAGCCGCCTCCATGTTTAAGAAGGGAGAGGTCTGTTTCAACAATTGTGTGATGCTTCCTTTCAGCTGTGCCATTCTGTTCATGTGTATAAGGGCAAGGAATTTTTCTTTCGATACCATGATCTTGAAAGAACTTGTTAAGAGCTGCATACTCACCACCACCGTCAAATTGGAAAATTTTAATTTTTGAATCAAAGATATTTTCAACTTTCACCTTAAACACTTTAAAAGTCTTTTCAATGTCAGACTTATATGCCATAAAATAAATCCAGGTATACTTCGAGTATTCATCTGTAAAGGAGACATAGTATCAATATCTGTCTTTGCTAATCATGGGCGCAGGACCCCATAGATCCGAATGAACCACTTCAAGTGGTTTAGTAGCTTTGTGATCAGATAGAGTACATGGAAGAGCATGTGATTTTCCAGATTGACAAGCATCACAAAAGTTATTGTGTTTGACATCACTCTCAAAAGGAAGTTTAAATTGTCTCAAAATAAAATGAACATTATTCAAAGCAGTGTGTCCAAGTCTAGCATGCCATCTACTGATAGTAGTTCATTCTCCATAGAGTGCCACCTTCTCAGTTTGACACTTATTGCCTTCTGGTTGTGGGAGTTGGAGACGATAGAGGCTATTGTTACTCCTACATTGTAGGATCACCACCCCTGTACGTTGGTCCTTCACCACACAATGATTTGTAGAAAATTCAAACACAACTTGATTATCTTGCAACAAACAGCGCCAGGGATAATAAGCACCGGTTGTTATACCCCGTTCTGCTGCTTCTACCACCAGACAATGCGCCCAATAGTCACACGAATTTGATTCAAATCTCGCGTAATCAATGACAAAAATCAACTTCAAGCGAAGATAACATGCAGATAAAAGGGTAAACTACAAGAGTAATGCACCAAATTGCTCAAAAACCCCAAATTCGATGAAAAATTGAAGAGCCAGTCACTGTGGCAGTGGAATGCCCTGTAGCACCGCCGATTTCTGCTCAAATCCGACTGTGATTGGTTTCTTCTTCAAAACAGCACCACCACGTCTCAAAAATGGTAGGAGTGTACCTTGGGTTTGGACTAATCTACTGGACTGGTCGTCTTCGCCAGATGTCGTCCGGTTGACTAGATTTTCACGCTTTATTAGGGTCTTCCGGTGGATGAGAGCTCTGATACCATGTTATAAATGAAGCAAAGGCAAAAAATGAAATCACTCAGAATTTTAACGTGGTTCGGAGTATTGTTCTCCTACATCCACGATGATGCTCTCTCACCCCATTATCGTTGGGTGAGGTTCCACTAGTATATATAGGCAATTTACATCAAATCATTCATGAAAAGATATCTTTCCTTTGGTTTACAGATTGATTGATTCATGCGCTGGGATTGCATTTTCTTTGCTTGTTTGGAAGTTTCCCTTTTCTTATTGTTGTAATCAAGGGATTGTTGATTTCTTCTTTCCTTAATTTTTTTTTCTCTTTTCATCAGCATGATTTTGTACTCCAAATTGTACGCCCGTTTGCTCTGTCATGCTAAGAGGTACAGCCCAAAACCGTGAGAGAGCTGCGGGCATTTTTAGGACTTGCGGGTTATTACCACAAGTTTGTGTCTGGATATGGGATTATAGCTTCTCCATTAACAGCACACTAAAAAGGGGCAATTCAGATGGGAAAGCCTTTGCCAAATTGAAAGACGCTGTGACGACAGCTCCTATGTTACAGATGCCAAATTTCTAGCTACCATTTGTGGTAAAATCTGACGCTTCAAACGTGGGAGTAGGGGCTGTATTAAGTCAAGAAAAACATCTGATTTTCAGTAAGGCCATGGAAACCGCCTCCAGTGCAAAATCGACTTATGAAAGGGAACTCATGGCCATTGTTATGGAAATTATGAAATGGAGGCACTACTTATTGGGATGAAAATTCATAGTGCTGACAAACCACAATAGTTTAAGATTCTGCTTCCAACAATGAACCCTCTCACCTGTTCTCCAGCGGTGGATCTTCAAATTGATGGGCTTTGACTTAAAATGCAGTTTCGTAAGGGAAAGGGCAATGGTGCTGCCGATAGCCTGTCACGAGCAGCAGAACAGCAAGCGGAAACTACCCTGCTAGCCTTGTCAAGGGTTCAATTGGACCTATGGGAACAAATCAAGGCGTCTCACCAGCATGCTTCCTTAACTCACCGCATCAAAGATCGATTACAGTCATCCCCTCACCAGACGTATGGGTATGAATGGAAGCATCCCTACCTATATCGCAACTGAAGGATATTTATCCCTCCTGAAACTCACCTGCCAACGATATTCCTGAATCATTTCCATACTGCTAATGCAACGGAACATGAAGGGGCTGAAGGAAAGTATCGCAGGCTGTGTCCCACCTCCTTTTGGCCAGGCATAAAGAGAGCCATCAGAGAATATGTTAGGACTGCTCATTTTGTGCCCCGAGTCCACCCATACACAGCCAAATCTGTGGCTAAGTCCTTACAAGACTACATTTTACGGTTGCATGGAATGCCACACTCCATCACTAGTGACTGTGACCCCACTCTTCTTAAGTGTATTTTGGAAGGAATATTTTCAACTACAGGGCACCAAGTTGCAAATGAGCACTGCATACCACCCCCAAACAAATGGGCAAAACAAAGGTGGTAAATAGATGCTTGGAGACTTACACTGTTTTGCAGGTCAGCGACCAGGGTTGTGGGCAGACTATTTGTCATGGGCAGAGCTAGCCTACAACACACATTGGCATTCTTCTATAGGTATGTCTCCATTTGAAGATGTGTATGGGAGGCCACCCCAGATGTTCACAGGTACTAGCCTGGTTCAGCAAGAGAGGAAGAAGTAGACCTGCACCTGAGGTGTCGTGATGTTGTGCTTAAGGATCTCAAGGAGCATTTATCAGCTCCTCGGAACCGTATGGTGATACAATACAACTGAAGGCATAAAGACCAGCAATACAATGCTGGAGAATAAGTCTACTTGCGCAGACCAACCCAAGCAGTAGGATTCCGCCTACCTAGGGGGTACAGCAAGCTCGCCCCACGCTTTGTCAGACCTTATCAAATTAAGCGCAGGATTGGGTCCTTGGCATGTGAACAGCAGCTTCCAGAGGGAAGAGCCATACACCCAGTCTTTCATGTATCCAAGCTTAAACCCGTCCTGCCTCTAGTGCTGAAGAGCAGGCCCACACAGCCCCAATTCTCGACGAACATCCTTCCATGCATCCCTATAGGCGACTGGGACTCAGGAATCAGGAGTAATAGGGGAGCAGAATAAGAATGGCTCATAGAATGGAACCATCACGACAATATCCTTAGTACTTGGGAACGGGCTGAAGACATCCAACAAAGGTTCCTAGATTTCACACCTTGAGGACAAGGTGTCGGAGAAGGAGGGACAAGTTGTTAGAGCTGGACCCAAAACCCTCGAACCGTCTTTCCCTTTTATCACATGTCATTGCATTTCCATGTTTCTATTTGGTCTTAAGTCGGGTGGCTGCCACCCTTTTTAGTCAATAGTGGGTCAGGTGAGTAGTAGCAACTAATCAGACCTGATACCCTATTTAGGGGATATATATTGAGTTTAATGGGATTGAAAACCCTAATACAAAATACAATGTCTTGTTGAAGTTGTGCTTCTCTTGGGTGTGTGAGTGGGATTAAGCAGGGGCTATCAGGGGGGCTGTGGGGGTGTGGGGGGTTGGGTGGTCTGACTTCAAGTGTGGATTTCCTATCCATGCACGAAGGTAGAGAAGGGAGGAGAGAGAGAAGGCTGAGAGAGTGCATCAAAACAAGGGCTTTTAAAATCTAAGATTTTTAAACCTCATATCTCATATCTGAGGTTCTAAAATCTGCCCAGATTTAAGGCCTGATGCAATCAAACACAACCTTATGGACTCGGATATTAAAGTTGGTTTAAGTAGCCTCAAGGGGCATAGCATAACTAGTTAGCTAGAGGCGCATGAAGAGGTGTCTCTGATTTAATTCTCATAGGTGCTATGCCCCTACCTCTTAATTGGTGGAATATGGTACCTAGGGTGTCGTGTTGTCATCACTGATGCTGATGCAGCCCAGGACACCAAAAGCAGGGAATGAGGGGGTATTTGGGCTCTTTTCCAAGCATTGGGTTGTAACCCTCTCACTCACCTAGAAATTTGGTTTAAGTATCTCTTTTATCCTCATGTGCAACAAAGAAGATATGTTAGGTTAACCCATTGTCACATATATCGTGTATTAGTAATGTGTATCAGTAATATACAGTGAGGAATTTTTCGGGAAAAATACGGCAAAGTTGTATATCTCGAAAATATCTCGATAAAATCTCGGCAATTTTTTAAAAAATTAAAACATTTAATAAATCCTGAAAATTATAAAAAATAAAAATTAATAAAAATATGAAAATATGCGTACAAAACGCATTTTTTCACATTTTTTATTTGATAGTGTTTTTTTTTTAAAAGACACGTTTAATTGTCGTTTTATATGGCTGACTTATTTTTTACATATTATACGCATTTTTTTTTAAAAAAAAAACGTGTTTTCTATGACAATAGGTTAACCTGACGTATTAGGAAAAACAAGAAGATATGCAGCAAATGATGCCAACAGAACTCAAGAATATAGCAAGATAGATTTTGTCTTTGGAAAAAAAAATGGTATTGTAGGCTGTAGCATAAGGTAAGGACAACTACCAAACAAGGTCCTAGGAACGTACTTCACTTCTAGATCCACAAAGGACTACCACTACCGGCCCCTATTAGTACAAATTGGTGCAATCAAATTTTGAATTTAACATGTCTAAATGAGGAAACTTCTAGAAAGTGGGGTTTTTTTGAGTAGATCTATTCAACACCAACTTTACTAGCCTCATTTATTGTGTAACATAAATTGGCAGAAAACCAGTTTCTCAAATTGGTATGCCTAAAAGAGGAAGATTCTTCTCATTACTGTTTGATGGAGTATGTGTTGCTTCCTACCTCATTCCACTGATAAATTGGCGCCAGCATTTTGTGTTTAATGATTCAGAAGAGGTAGATTCTGCAGAGGAAAACTCTACACTTACCATCAAATTGTAACGTGAAAGAATGTCCACTTCCCATTCTCTTCTTGCTCGAGTGATTGCAATTTGTCTTGGTAAGAATCTTTCAATAAGAGATGTCCAGTCCCTAAAAAAGAATTTGTTTTCTTTAAGAAAAAGAAACTGTGCTTTTTTGAGTAATATAATCAAAATCAATAACAACAATCATTGAAAGAAGATACTGACGTGCATGTTTCTGGTGAAACAACAAATCCATTCTCCACGAAAATTTGTAAAGCAGAGAGCTGTGCAGCATCTTCCCGCCCAACTGGATAGTTCCCCAACATATAATCATGTTGCAACTACCAAAAAAAGCACCAATCATTATGTGCAACAGTGAACAGCCAATATACAAAAGAATCCCTCAAAACTTCTGAAGGTATATAACAAGATAATTATTAATTTACCTGCACATATGATAACTGTACAAACATGGGATCTGCTATTGCATCATCTGATTCACGAAACAGCCGCTTCTTGAAAGACAATTTGCAATGCAAAATCTCCCCTTTACTGCGATCCTTCACTGACTTGAATTCAGCAAGCAAATCCCCAATATATTTGTTGTCATCTAATGCAATGTATTCCTCTGCTACAAACAATGCAAAAGAAGTACGCAGAAACAAGTTAAAAAGAATGTATTGTGGACAGAGCGTGTCACAAGAACAACGATTCAGATATAAGCAGACAGAATAATTACCATTTCCAGGATCTGCTGACTTAGAACCAGTCACAGTTTTACGACATTCAAACAGGCTAAAAGTTGAGTAGGCTGACAGCTTTATAATCCCAGCAAGTTCCTTAAAGCCCAAAGTTTCAAGAACACAAGAGTGAATGAGGAGAAGACGAAGAAGGCGAAATCTAGAGAGCTATGAGAAAAAGATGCTGATAGAAGAATTAAACAATAAGCCACATCATGCTGCTTAAAAGTTAAGCAATAAGCAGCATCCAACATCCCAAACATGGCAAACTAAGAGGTGAAAAATCAAAGTACAGCAGTTGATATCTAACTGCAACTAGTTGACTCCATATGAATAACATATTAACATCATACATAATGTCAAATCTAGGGCACAAGCCAGATCTATTAGCTATTAGCCATGGACAATCAATAACTGTTCACCAGTGCCAGTGACCCCTTCTACAGCTTTCCTAGTTGTTGGTATCCTGAGACAAGGGGGGGGGGGGGGGGGGGAGGAGGGAGCGAGAGAGAGAGAGAGAGAGGTGTATATGAGTCTATGACTAATTCGATTGGATGGTGCGCATCACTTATGGATGGTCGGTGTTGACCATAGTCACAAATAACATTTCGGAGTTTCAAATGGCGAGGTTTTTCTCTGGTATAATACGGAAAGCTTAAAAAAATGGCAAAAACACAATAAATTTTTAAAAATTTAAAAAAATAAAAAAAGGAAAAATAAAATAAGTGAGAAACTAATAACACAAACATCAAAAAAATAAGTAGATTTGCAACAAATAGAAAATAAAAAATGAAAAAAAAAGCTGTTTGGCATTAAAACATGAAAAAAATGAAAAAAGCATGAAAAACGCATTCTTTTCATTGTTAACGTTGTTTTTTAACGCATTTTTTTAGTTTTAAATGACAATTTCATGTATCGCTTTTTTTGCGTTTTTTTTTTTTTTTGGGGGGGGGGGGGGGGGGGGGCGGGGGGGTGGGCGGACCATGTTTTTTTTGTGACACTAATGCTGAATCCCATAGATGGGGTATAACATAGGAGAGAAAATTTAGGAAGGATTTCCCTAAAACCTTCATTCACATTTGAATCATACACAAGGAAAATTGACCCATTTAGCAATAGAAACTTGGCTGATACCCAGTACGACTAACTAACACTAAGTTGTATTGATTAGAATCACACTAGCCCAAAATGAAGCGATCCCTACTTGAGTCGCTGTTCCGTCGACTTAATTCGTAACTAAGACATCTAAGATTCAGTTGAATATGGTTAGGCATTGAATCATGACCCGTAAGTTGTCAACCCAAGTTCAGCCAGGTGATTCAAGTCAAGTCACTGAGCTTGTTAACTACAGCTGGAGTTACATGTGACACTTATGTCAACTACATACACAAGCAATAAATTAATTGTATTCTTATGTTTGAACAAAAACAGTGGAAGATCAAGGAGAGTGATATAAGCTATGTTTTTGAATTTTCAAAACAAAGCTCTCAAAGCAAGAGCATGAGTCTGCTTTAAACCGTAGATAGCTCGTCTTAGCTTGCATACATACATCTAGGAGACCTCAACATATATGGGAGGTCGCTTCATATGTATTTCCTCCTTCAGATATCCTTCTACATATGCAATTTTCTACATCAAATTGCCTTAATGGTCATTGACTATCAGCATCTAATGATATTATGTTTCAAATTATTTGTGGCTTATAACTGGTTTAAAGTATTATCATAGTCCTGACCATGTTCTTGCATAAATTTATGATAAGCTTTGCATCTTTTAGGCTACTAATTGGCCTGTATTTTCCTTTGTACACCCAATTGGAGGCCATAAATTTTTATTCATAGGACTTCATACATATCCTCATGTTTGACATTTGTATGATGTTTCTACCTCTTTCATTCATAGCCTTAATCCATCTGCTTGACTTCACAATTTGATGAAACGCTATAACTTTTGATTAGTGGAAAAAAGATTTTCGAGAAAGACATGGAAATTGTAAAAAGAAACCCAAGAACCTCATACTTCAGGAATTATATCCAAGTACCATCTGAACAAGTATCAAGAATAATAACATAAGACTGATTCTCAAAAAGTGGAACTTTAGGAGCAACATAAACAAAAGTGCGCCTAGGCACTGGGTGGCAGCCCACATGGCTAGGTGGGGTGCAAATTATTTTTATTTGTTTTTACTTATAATATATTATTTGAGTAGGATGAATTTCAAACTTCCAATTTTTCCCTTTCTCTTATTTTTCTTCTTCCTTTGTTCTCTTTCTCCCCATATTCTTGGCCAAATAGAGCTAATTCCAAGTAGGCCCTGCCTAGGTTTCACACAGGCCTTTCATGGGTGTGCTGCTTAACCCACCCTAGTACTTTTAAGTTTTTATCTACATAGACAACCCCCAAACATCAGAAAAGTAACTTCAAAAAGTCTTAAAAGATCTCTATTTAAAGAACCAAAAGTAGGAACATGACTCTTAGCCGTCAAGTAAAACACATTATATTGGATGCAACATTAGATTCAAGAGTCATAATCATAACAAAATTCACCTGACACAAATCTCTCAAAAAACAGACAACAAAATTTTGGCTTATAACACAAGTTTAGAAGAAAGACTTGTCATTTTCATTATTAAAATTACAGAAACACTAAGCTAGGAATAGAAGAATTTGACAAGGGAAAACATTGCACTTGTAATATGACAAATACGAGGATGAGATAAATATGTTGTCATATACCGTTTTTACCAAAATAAGGGACTAATTTCTCAAGAGGTTACCAACATTTTTGTAACATGAATTGCTTTCTTGCTGTGCATACCCATTCTGCTTCAAGTTCAGCCATAACAGTGCAGTGCAGCCAATAGCAATCCCCTCACTTTGCCACTAGTTTTGTTGTTTCTAAATCTTTTTTATTTAATATTGATTTTCTGTTTGGAGATTTTCCTTTATTTTGAGGATCCAGTTTATCCAACCAACAATTAGCTCTGATAGAACCCCTTTTTTGACCCAAACATCATGTGGGAACAACCTTTTGTTTTTTATCTCCTACAATTAGGTTGGCTAGCATATTATGAGGAGGAAGCAACACCCAATCTCCTGGTCCATTCCTCCTCCAACGCCATCCACCTTGGAAAAGCCTTTCTAAATGTCCATCACGCCTCATCCTCCACTTCACCCCACAATTCTAGCTCATCTACAACATGTTCTGCTTTATTCAAATACTTCATAGATATAGAACCAATTTAGATACAAAATTCTCACCTTCGATATCTAGGAATAAGCCTAAACCAAATTGTTCTACAACTCCAGTACCATACAACCATTTTGAATTGCCATGAATGCCTCCTGACAGAGGTAAGGTGACTTCAACAACTAAACTTTGTTTTATTCTCATCCAAGTAACAAGTTTCTAATAGTGAAGTTTGGCAGGACCAGCTCTCTATCATCATTTTCCTCATGCATGATGAATTTTAGCGGCCTTGGAGGTGTTCAATCCAAATGCCCAGAGAAATTTTAACTCCTAAGAACAGGAGCAGTTGACCTTTCCAAGTCAAAAAATTGGAACCACTGAACTTCTCATAAGCAAGTTGACTTAAGAAATTGGAGGAAGCCAGACTGACGAAGGAAGAAACTACAACAATGAAGCTATAAGAAAGTAATAAGAGAAGATGTTGTAATGCACAAAACGAAAAGAACTTTTAATCATGCATAGCTCCAAAGTGACTCTGAAAGCTGGAACAACAAAAAAGTAACATGCCTGCTAAAAGAGGGTCTACTTTTATTCCTTTTTTCTTGATAGCAGACCTCAGTTTAAGCCCATGCTCTATCTTAAATAAAGTGCAGCCTATTGAGAAGTATCCATCCACAATGTGACGGTGCAGCACGACCAGCCATTTTCTTATTCAATTCCAAGCTTCCACTTTGTTCGACTCTTCAATAACTATGCATATCCCATGTGTGAACCTAGTGTTACATGTGGGGATTGGCTAGCTTTGATTATTCACTTGTTTTCCAAGTAATATCTAACCTGGCCAACGGAATATCTACCAAATCATTTGGCTAAATTAGACAAAGTCAGTCTGCAATAGAAGGTGTTCAAATTAGAAACTGTCTAATGAGAAAGACAAAACAACTAGACGAAGATACAGCCAAAAAAGAAAACTGAGTAAAGATAGGTATATAAATTAAAATGCTGACAAATGTTACGAACAGAACAGAAGAAAAGTCATGCATCAAGACATTGATAATTGGAAACCATGAACAAGAAAAGAATAATAATATCAAGATGAAGCTTCATATGCTAAACAGAAGCCAAAAAGCAATAACAAAAGGCAAGCAAAGACAAAAGGAAAAGAAAATTTACACTAACCAATTAGTTAGGTTTTCTTTAGGAACAGTCAGAAGTAGAGTTTTATCCATCTATCCTAAAGAACAAAGATGATGAGACAGCAGTATGAGAGAAACATTCAAGAAGAGAAGCTAGATTTTGATTGGGAATCAAGAATGGGGGAATTCACGAACAACAATCGAGGATAGAAATTTTTCCTGCCTGGAAAGAGAGTCTTTGGATATACCTTTTAGAGACAATCACAAGTCCTGAACCAAAACACTGCTTTGACACCCTGTTAGATATAGGTCTTATAAACCAGATGTATTAACGAGTAGAGGAAGAAAAGGAAGAAAAAAGACTGGCAGAACCGAGAAGATTTGCAGTGTGGATAATGACATCTTTCTCCATTACTCAGTAACTGTTTAATGCAAGAGGAGGACAAGAATACCTTTGCAGTGAATACAGTAAGACAGAAGTACCCAACTATAAAACCAGACATTATCACATATAAAGAATCTGAATTTGGATGTCGAGACTCATGACATCTCAATAAACAGTTCAATTCAAACATTGAAGTAACAAATAACCAGATACAGTAACAAGACAAATAAACTATATTATACAAGCAAAAAGCAAAAAGCAAAAAGCACACGTCCAGATAAAAATGATGAGGTACCTCAACAGCATCAGCTACGGTTGTTGTCATGTCATAAGTAATTTCCTCAAATGTCTCATCCAGAAAAAATACAATCGTTGTCAATTTTTTACCAGTCAAAAGTGCATCAATCTCTTCACGAGCAGGAATTGTATACCTAGGACCTGCTTTCACAGAACGTTTTAAAGCATTCAATGTGTTCAATGCTAGATTCTGAACTTTATCGTCTATGTTTCCGCCATAAGCTACATTATGAACATATTCTGATAGATATCCACCAATATCCTTGCTAGGAGGCATTGCAGAAGTGCATAGATACATTAATTCCCAAGCCCTTGTCAAGCAATGTCTGCAGAAAATAAAACAACAAAGAAAATATTTGTATGTGTACTACACTCACAAGCTAGTGATCCATCAGAAAAATAAACAGCATGAGCCAATGAATCCAAATAACTAATCGACGCAATTCTGGTAGAGGTAGATGCCAAGTCGCCAATGCTCTTCAAGGAATTCCAGGGGAAGGTATTCTTTTCAAAGCTTCTTTTCAAAATTATTTTTCTTCTTCAAAAATCTCAACAATCCAGAAATTAAAAATTAAAACTAATGACAATATACTATGAAATTCTAAGTTCCTAGTATTTTTCTCATGAAAGCATGGACATGCAACCCTAAAATCTTATATAAAAACAAAAATGCAAAAAATTTTAAGAAAAATATTGTGATATGTCAAGCAATATTATTACAATATTTATTTTAGTAATATTCCAAAAATAGAACAAGATTTCTTGATATTCCTATTTAGAGTTATTTGTGATTTTTCCTGATAAAATCACAATATTTTCAAAATAATGTCCTTATCAATGACTGCTTAGGAACTGAACACAAGAACGATAGAAGTATTAAGTTCTCCTTCTATGTTCCTCGTCATGAAATGTTGGTTGTTGCTAATCAATTGTTAGGTGTCGGACCTTATCGGTTACGGTCCAGTTCAGTAGGGAGTCACAGGTAGGGATGTTCAATGAGGCGAGCTAATTCAAGCTCGACTCGAACTCGCTCAACAAACTTGACTCAAACTTGACTCGTTTAATAAATGAGTCAAGTTCAAGTTAAGAAATGAACTCGACAACATAAAGGAGTCGAGCTCGAGTTCAGTGGGCTCGGCTCGGTTAAACTTGATTAAACTAAAAAATATATATATAAAATATGTTTCACAAAGTTATCAGAAAAAGTAAGTTGCTCCAATGGGTATATGCTTGTGAGTTGTGACTAATATGTGGCAGGTTCCATGATCAAATCCACATGTTGCCTCTTTCTTTAAAAAAATAATTTTTAATAAAATGTTGGGCTCGGCTCAAGCCAATCTTCACCTCGAGCTTAATCGAGCCAAGTTCGAGTTTCTTTCAAGACACTCAAGCCGAGTTGGAACTAGCTCAGCTCGGCTCGTGAACATCTCTAGTCACAAGTCTGGTCCTTCGGGGTTGAGCATGCATGTTTGAGTCTATCACTTTAGGTAGGCGGATCGGGTGGACAATAGGAGATAATAAGCCACCCCAATTAGGTGAATTAGAGTATAAAGGTCCTTAGGGAGTTAACCCTAATTACGAATGAAATATCGAAGATTATTGGGAAGTCTAGGCTTTCACTAGAGCAGAGTGTGTGAGTTAATCTTCCCTTGTTAGTTGCAAGCTAACATTGGTAACAGAGCCATGGCCAACCCCAACAAGGTGACCTCGAAGGACGTCATAGCAGCTATGGAGGCGCATAGGAAGCGCATGTAGGAAACGAAGGCGTTGATGAATTAGCGGTTGTATGCAGTCGAAAACAAAAACTAGGAGGCAGAAACTCGGATGCAGGCATTTGTAGCGGATCCGCATGCCCTAGCAACAATGATAAGGGACATGCTTCAGCCGGGTCGTGGATTGGGGTTGCCCAACACCGAACAAACAGAGACAACAAACGGTGAGTCTGTCGACCTCAACCCCCTCCTTCTTTCCCTCCTCCTCCTCCTCCTCTGCCTCTGCCAAGTGATAAGCCCGATTCTGAGTTCGTGGGTAGAAACAGAGGACCAGGCGCATGGCCTTGGCAGCAGGCTAGAATAGACTTCCTACGGTTCTCAGGGGAGGACCCCCTAAGATGGATCTTCAAGGCAAAGCAACTCTTTGAATGCCATGGGATCACCTGCGAGCAGAGAGTAGGCTACGCTGTCATCCACTTCGACGGACCTGCTATTAGGTGGTACAGGTGGCTATTGATGCAGCACGGCAGACCTAGGTGGGATGGACTAGTCGACGCCATGAAATCACGTTTTGGACCTTCAGCATTTCTTGACTACAATGTCGAACTGTCCAAAATCAAGCAGAAGGGATCTATCATCGATTACCGAGTACGCTTTGAGGAGCTTAGTAACATGGTCAGAGAATGGCCAACTAAAGCACACGTAGGAGCGTTTGTACGCAGGCTAAAGGATGAAATTAGGATTGAGGTGCAGGCCTCCAAACCCAGTACACTTCCAAACTGCTTCAACCTAGAAAGATAGAAGAGAAACATAGGAGACTCAACGGAAACAACAAGCTGTCGGGCATTGACAGAGGCAGCAAGAACCTTGGATCACGCGCAGAAAATGCACCGTCGCATGCGTACGAAGCAAAACAAAATCCAACACCTCAACAGATGATTAGGCATCACACACCTTAGCAAATTAAAGACAAACAATGCAAAGGGATCTGCTTCCACTGTGACCAACCTTGATCACCAAGGCACACCTGCAGGAAGCTACACATGTACTTGGTGGACAAAGAAGACGGGCCACTCGATGAGGAAGAAGCTACTGCACCAGAGGAAGAGACGTTAGGGGAGTCATCAGCTAGCTTACCGCTGGACATTTCCCTCCACACTCTAGCAGGAGATGAAGGGCCCCAGTTAATGCTAGTTGAAGGATCCTTGAGAGAGCACAGAGTCAACATGCTAGTGGACACAGGCCCCACCCACAATTTCATTGAAGATAAGACAGCCAATGCCTTAGGCTGCACAATCAAGTAGCAGCCAACGTTCAACATGGTGGTTGGTGGCAAAAGCATTCTGAAATGCAAGGGCAAATGTTCACTTGAAACGCTAGAAATTCAGGGCCACAAATTTCCAGTCAAACTGTTCACCTTAGATATGGCGGGAGCTGATTTGGTACTGGGAATCCAATGGCTGAACAGCCCAAGAGAAGTGTTGTGGGATTTCTTGGACATGCAAATGCATTTCAATCAACATGGGGAGAGCAGACAGACCTTACAGCTACTGCTAAGGAGCTGAATGAGGAACAGCCTATTGCCAAACTGTAAAAAGGTTCTGCATCCTAAACGTTGCTAATGGCGTCTGATCAGGAACCGACACAGCAGAAGATCGACTGTGGCAAGGGGGAATCAACCCCAAGCGAATAAAGGAAATGCAGAAGGAATTCAGCAGCGTATTTGAAGCGCCGAGAGACCTACCACCAACAAGGTGAAATGATCACAGCATTGAATTATAGCCAGGAGCCAAGGCCATGAGACTGCACCCCTACAGGTACAGCCATTATAAGTGGGAGAACTTGGAGAAAATGGTACATGAGATGCTTACAGATGGCATTATTCAACCAAGTCACAGGCCTTTCACCTCCCTGGCATTGGTAGTCAAGAAAAAATACAGTAGTCAGAGATTTTGCGTAGATTACCGTGCTCTCAATGCTATCACGATAAAAAGCCGCTACCCATTCCTATCATTGAAGAACTTTTGGATGAATTACATGGGGTAGTCTATTTTTCGAAGCTGGATCTTCACGCACGCTATCACCAAATCAGAGTGAACCCCGTGGACATGTCCAAAACAGCATTTCAAACTCACGATGGGCTATACGAGTTCGAGGTCATGCCCTTCGGGCTGCCTAATGCCCCAGCCACCTTCCAGTCATTAATGAACGATGTTTTCAAACCATTTTTGTGCCAATTGGTGTTGGTATTTTTGCAACGATATCCTTGTATATAGTGCAGGAGAGGAGGAGAATTTGAGGCACTTAAGGCTAGCTTTATCCACACTGCAACAGCACCAATTGGATGCAAAAATGGCAAAGTGCATCTTTGGAACAGGGCAGCTTGCGTATTTGGGGCATGTGATCAGTAGGGAAAGTAGACATGGAAGGGCATAAGATGGAGGCCAACGAAGATGGAAACCCCCAAAATCCGCCAAGGACCTACGCTCCTTCTTGGGCCTTATACCGTAAATTCGTGCAAGGTTATGGCTGGATCGCCGCACCACTAGTTGAGCTGACGAAAAGGGACAAGTTCAAATGGGAAGCTCAGGAGGAAGACACATTTGAAAGGCTGAAACAGGCCATCACGACAGCACCAATCCTAAGGATGCCTGACTTCAATCTTCCATTTGTGGTGGAGGCTGACACATCAAACCAAGGAGTGGGAGCCCGTCCTCAGCCAAGAGCACCTTCCCATCGCCTTTTTCAGCAAACTATTGGGGCCCTCATTTAAAGCAAAG
This sequence comes from Nymphaea colorata, assembly GCF_008831285.2. Lineage (NCBI taxonomy): Eukaryota > Viridiplantae > Streptophyta > Magnoliopsida > Nymphaeales > Nymphaeaceae > Nymphaea > Nymphaea colorata. The sequence goes on from NC_045143.1 coordinate 15,396,038, forward strand.
TCGACCTATGAACGAGAATTGATGGCCATCATACTTGCACTCCTGAAATGCAAACAATATCTAATGGGGCCCGATTCATGGTAGTAACCAACCACAACAGCCTCAAATACTGCTTGCAGCAGCAATCATTGTCCCCTAACTTGCAATGTTGGATTGTTCAGCTTATGGGATTTGACTTCGATATACAATTTCAAAAAGGGAAGGAGAACCTAGTGGCTAACGGGCTGTCATGCACAGGAGATTAGTTGGGTGAGTCTCTAATGACCTAATGACTTTTTCTCAAGTGCAGGTGGAGCTTTGGGACAAGACTAAGCAGGTGCATCATGCCACAGCCTCTGTACAGGACATAAGGAGGAGAATAAGCAACAGCTCTACCCAATGATACGGATGTGTGGCGAGAACAATACCTGTACTACCAAGGAAGAGTGTTTATACCTTCTGAATCGGAGCTCGTGGAGACAGTTCTGGAGCATTTCCATAACTCCAAGGCAGCAGGCCATGAGGGAGTGGAACGGACATATAGGAGGATCAATGCTCTTTCTATTGGCTTGGAATGAAGAGGTCGATCACAGACTATATTCGGAGGTGCCAAGTCTGGCAACAAAACAAGCAAGAAACCAGGAAACCAGTGGGTTTACTTCAGCCACTTCCGATCCTCAACAACATCTGGGAGGATATTTGCATGCATTTTGTAGAGGGGTTGCCGAAATCTAAGGGGAAGTCAGTCATTTTGGTGGTGGTTAGATCGCATATCGAAACATGCTCACTTCATAGCATTAGCCCACCCCTTCTCCGAGAAGACGGTTGCTAGAGCTTTCCATGACTACGTGGGAAAATTGCATGGCATACCTCGAACTATAGTCAGTGATTGAGATTCCTTATTTCTGAGTTCATTTTAGAAGGGAGACTTCCAACTTCAAGGCAACAAACTGCAGACACCCATAGCCTATCATCCGCAATCGGATGGGCAGAAGGAGATAGTGAACAAAAGCCGTGAAAGTTAAAACTTACCCCAGGTGCTTCACAGGGCTGCACCCAAACCTGTGGGCAGGCTACTTGAGCTTGGTTGAATATGCATATAACACGGGCTAGCACTCTTCAACAAGGGTCACACCCTTCGAAGCTGTCTATGGACGCCCCCCCCCCCCCCCCCACCTGACCTAAGGGGATATCAACCAGGAACAACAAGAGAGGAGGATGTAGATTATAGTTGAGGTGCAAGGACGCAGTCCTCCAAGATCTCAAACAACACCTAGCTGCCGCTCGAAACCGCATGGTGATCCAATATAACAAGAGACACTGAGACTTGCAACTGAAGGAAGGAGATTGGGTCTTCCTCCGGTGCCCTTCCCATAGCATAGGCTCAACACTGAAGAAAGACAATGGCAAGCTGGCACCACGGTTTGGTGGCCCATACCAAGTCAAAAAGAGGATAGGCCCTGTAGCCTATTAACTTGGGTTACCTGAAGGGAGCTTAATTCACCTAGTGTTTCACGTTTGAAAGTTGAAACCCTGTTTTAGTCCACCAAGAAGTGAGGAAGCCAGAGCAGCTCCCGCACTAACTGTACTAGCAGCCCTGTACCCCTATCGCAGGCTGGGAACTCGAAGAGTGAGACAAGGGAAACAGCTACAAACTGAATGGCTCATTAAGTGGAACACTTATGATGATCTACCAGCAACCCGGGAGTTAGTAGAGGACATACAATCTTGTTTTCCAGAATTTAGACCTTGACGACAATTGTTGGCCCATACCAAGTCAAAAGGAGGATAGGCCCTGTAGCCTATGAACTTGGGTTACCTGAAGGGAGCTTCATTCACCTAGTGTTTCACGTTTCAAAGTTGAAACCCTGTTTTAGTCCACCAAGAAGTGAGGAAGCCAGAGCAGCTCCCGCACTAACTGTACTAGCAGCCCTGTACCCCTATCGCAGGCTGGGAACTCGAAGAGTGAGACAAGGGAAACAGCTACAAACTGAATGGCTCATTAAGTGGAACACTTATGATGATCTACCAGCAACCTGGGAGTTAGTAGAGGACATACTATCTTGTTTTCCAGAATTTAGACCTTGACGACAAGGTGTTTTGTAAGGGGGGGAGTATTGTTAGGTGTCGGACCCTGTCGGTTATGGGTCCAGTTTAGTAGGGAGTCACAGGTCTGGTCCTTCGGGGCTGAGCATGCATGTTTGAGTCTGTCACGTTAGGTAGGTGGATCAGGTGGATAATAGGAGGTAATAACCCACCCAAATTAGGTGATTCAGAGTATATAAGGTCCTTAGGGAGTTGACCTTAATTACGAATGCAATACCGGTGATTATTGTGAAGGCTAGGCTTTCACTGGAGCGGAGTGCGTGAGTTCATCTTCCCCTGTTAGTTCCAGGCTAACATCAATCTAACAAAATTGATTTCAAACATTAAATCATTAGCCATTTTAGTAAATCATAAAACAGGGAACGCTTATTAACAGGACACAAGATCCCGCTACAAAGTTTTAGGCAATAAAATTCAAGTAAGCCATCTCTTATGAAAGTGGTAATACAATTGCACAAAAAAACCATTTCTTGATGAAATGAGACCAAATGTCATCACCAGAGCTATTGACCAATAAATATGCAGCACAAAATGGGGAAACTGTAAGCATATCCACATGCCACGCTAAAACATGTCTTTTTTGGCTTTCCCTTCACTATGGACTAGTAAATTTAGTAACAAGGAAACACTCCTTATCCGCTTCTTATTGCAAAACATTTTAAAGAAGTCAATACTGCTTTAGCAGAAGCAGAGAAGTGAACATGAAGTGGTGAGTGCCCATCAACAACTAGAAACTACAAATATGAACACTAGTAGTTACCTTACAAAAGAACAAATTTTGTGTAAAATTTAAAGCAAGTCACCTAACTGTTAAAGTCTGAGATCTTTAAAGAATTGCATGTATTCCAAAAGTGTACTCACTGATCTTGATTATTTCGTGTCTGCTTTAGTAGCTGTACAAAAAGCTCATCACGTAGCTCAGAACGTTTCAAACTCTGCTTGTAAAGTTTTCCAATGAGCTCATTTTTTTCATCCATGCTCAAAGGAGTCACTCTATCAGCTGCTTCAACTTCCATATACTTCAAAACTACTTGAAATAATTTTACTGCACGGCTCACTAAATCATTGTTGACCTTAAGCAAAGACGTAGGGATGGGATCCTGTGAAGAACTTGAGATGTGTTTAGGGCAAAAAAGAAAGAAACTAAAAATAATGAAGGCAATCTCGGAGTAAAAGAGGGATACCTTTTGAAAGGAAAGCATATCTTCTAACGTAAATTTTTCTCGACTCTGCAAGCCTGAAGACCTTTTTGAAAAGAATCCACGCTTTCCTGCTGACTGTATCTGTTTCTGCATGGATCTTAAGAAAACTTCTACCTAAAAAGGAGAATGTCGCACACTGTTTCAATAATTTGATTGCATAACATGTACACACACAAGACAAATACATACATATACATCTATACACATATATAAGCACATGCATATGTGCACACATAGATATGCATGGATACATATACCCAATTAACCATCTATAGGACGAAAATGTGAAACCTCTTAATTTCCAACAACCATTTAAAATATTCAAGCATCAACCATGGATAAGTAAAGGAAAATTATTTTTTGAACATCTGCCAGCACTAGGAACTAGTTTTCAGTTTCTTCATAGTGTTTCATTAAACAAGAATTTTGTAAAAAATTTGGAATAAAAAAAAATTATGAGCCAAACCTCTCCAACAAAAAACTTCTCTAATTTTAAATTTTTTGGAAAAAGGAGGATCACAGACCATATCAGCTGTTGCACTTGACACATAAATCTAGCACACCCTGAAATTCATCATCTATAATATTGTCTTTATAGTGAAGCCATAAGTAGTTTGTTCCATTTATGATGAAAATTTTAGGCTGATTCAATCTTGGAGTAGACTATGCTGTATTTTTGAACCGGAGACCAATTGGATCTTTTAAGGGGAATTGCTAATGATTTTGTGTATAAGTAAAACATGTCTTTGTGTACATATGCAGTTGATAGCTAACATCATAGTCATCTCCAACAGTCAAAAGTCAGAACTAAAGTTCAATATATGCAGATATAAGCCTTAAGGATGGTTGGTCATAACATTTCAAGTATGGGAGGAGCTATCCTTAAGGGTGGTAGGTCATAACATTTCAAGTATGGAAGTAGCTTTGGAATACTGCCATGTTTCTTGGTTTGTCTACATTTGAATATTGAATGGATATTTAGTCATGAAGCAAGTTGGACTCCACCAGATCAGACAGATCAGTTTTGGGTTCGGGTATAGTAATTCATACCCAAGTCATGCTCAATTCTCAAACTAGGAGTTTAATAAACAATAATGCATATGCTTTAAAGAAGGTAGATTATGACACTCCAACTGTGAAGCTAGTTTGAGAACCAAGACTGTGAGCAAGATTAATGACCTAATGGGAAGTAACAGGACCAACAAAAGCACAAACATGTAAACTGTTGCCTAAAGCAAGAGAGAACTTTTGAAAAAAGACAAACCTGAAACCTTTCCAGTAAAGGCACTGCACTGGCGAACTCAGCTGGTACAGACATTGATAAGGACCTTGGAGTACTGCAGCAATGGTGAAAAACCATGCAGTGTCATGTGCTATATTATACAAACACATATTTTTCCTAGGTAGCATGGCATAATCAAGAAAGTAAATATAAAATAAGACTGTACAAGAACTAATAGCTCATAACTAAAAATGCATGTGTGAAACTCTAGAAACAAGTGCAAAAAGTGAGACAAAACCATGCGACGAACCAACAGAAATAGGTTAACCATGTGAAAGCATAAAGAGTAAACTATTTTCCTAGGAAGCAATGGCATCTCGTATTTCTACAAAACACTAAAGCAGAAAGTAGACAAATTCAGATTCCAGATTTGCAAATTTTATATTTCAAGGATATCATGAAACACCTATACTCAGTCAATATCCCTAAGCATGAAGACATGTCAAGATACGGCTGCCTCAGTCATAAGTTTAAAACTGGAAAACCTTGCACACACAAGCATACATATGAACATGTCAACAAATTTCACCCATGAAATTTTGTTGGCATCCATTATTCACAAAAGGATACATGGCTGTTAGGTCACTGTTACGTGAGACCAAAACAGAAGGGACCAGGTCGAGAATATGAGAGAGAGAGAGAGAGAACTCTGATCGATTCTCATTAATCTGCCCTAATCTCGTGTTAAATGAGAATTAGAGTGAAACCAACAAATTACAAAATAAGTCCAAGACTAAAACAACTATTAATAAAAAGTTGTTCCTAAAACTATTAAATATTCAAAACACCACTTAACATAAATATTATTCAACACTCCCTCTCAAGCTAGAGCATAGATGTTAATCATGTTCAGCTTGTCACAACATCTAGAGGAATGTTGTAAAAGGCGTAGCATAACGTGTATCGATCGGGCCGACCTATAGGCTATATCGTAACGTATCGCAAACGTAGTGTAGCATATCGTAAAATTAATTTTTTACGGTCCTCCCTCTCTCCCTTCTTGTTTCTAAATACTGCAAGAGACATGGGAGGGAGAGATTTTGCCCATTTTCATCAAAAATCACTAAGGATTCATCGTTGAATCATGCAGATGACAAGGATTATCATTGAATCATGAAAGATGATAACTATATGTTTTGAACTTATGAATTGTAATGTAATCTAAGTCCTAAGAGGCTAAGACGCCAAGTCCTCGGCCTTTAAGTCCTAAGATCCTATGAAATTTTCAAGTTTACAATTGTGATGGATGCTTATTATATTATTTTGAATTTCTGATTTCTTATTTTTGAATGTATTGTTGATATACATGAATGTTCCTATAAGATCCTATATAGCCCAAAGTCCTAGGAGGGCCTAGGCAGTGTACGTGTTGTCGAGGCATGGCTGTGGACAGGCCAAAAGCAATAAAAGGTTGAAAAGAAATAAGGAAGAAGAGAATAAGGGGGAAAAACAAGAAGAAGAATGAAGAAAGTAAAAGAACAAGAAAAGCAGTAAGACCTCTTTTGAAGCTGGCGCCTAGGTACAACAGCCTAGTCAAGAAGGTGGCTGCTCAAGGACTAGAAAAGTGCCTACACATGTTTTTCAACTACATAAGAAGATGGCCACCCAGGGACTAAAAGAGTGCCCATGCATGTTTTTTTTACTACAGAAGTAACATCCTGCCACAAGTCAAATAATGTACATTTGATGGTGGACTACTATCCTGCTCATATGGTACAAATCGCAGCCTTGCAGTTGATTCAAGTTTACCCAATTCCATGATGTAACATCACACCTCCCCCAAACGTCCCTCCCTGCCCCACCTTGTCCCCGGCATGGACAGGGAAGCACATGCACGCCAATAAATGGACAAAGAGAGGGAGGGAAGGAGGAAGTTATATGAACATGATGATCAAAGATGTCATAGATGATAAGTGATAACAGTGCCCTACCGTTGCCACAAACATTACGTTTTTACAAAATATCGTGCTAACAAATTATATCTGTGTGCTACCATTGCCTCTCCACTGAAAACACGTTGATTCCTCCCTCATCTCCAGCAACTTTTCTCTCCAGCAACAAGTACCTATGTCACATGGGTGCAGGGTGTGGGTGCCGGTGCGGGTGCGGGATACAGCAAGGTCCAAAAAAACTTTGATGCGGGTACGGCAAGACATTATTTCATATATATATATATATATATATATATAATATATATATATATATATCAGAAAATTTTAAATAAAAATTAACAAATAACCACTACAAATCAACAAGGATTAGATCATTGGAGTTTTAAGGATTGTTCCATCAACAGATTCAACAATTAAAAAAATAAAATGAAATTCATCATTCTTGTATTAATCTTTTCATCACTCGTAATTTATTGAAGGCAGTTGCAGTGTCAAAAAAACAGACAAGCAACATAGGATGGATGAAACTACCACAAACTTCAGGGCAGCAGGTTCAAACCAGCAGCTAAATAGGAAGAATGTTTGTAATGAAGTCTACAAACTGATATCAGAAAAGATAAAAGGTAGAAGAATAGTCTTCACAAAGTATGTTTCTCAAACATAGAAAGAACGTGCTGATTGTATAAAGTATACGGCTGCTTCCTCTACTCTCACATGGATGCAGGAATATGAAAATCTATCTCAAACATAAGAAATATACAAATAACAGAAAGATAGAAACAAACATAAAAAATCAGCAAGGCACAATAAGAGGAAAACTTGTCGCTAACATGCTTATGAACAAAAATAAAAAATGCTACAAACAGAAAGATAGAAACGGAAACATAGAGTATCATAAGATGAGTTGTTGACAACAGAAAAACAAAAAAATCGTCGGAAATCAGCTGGAGTCGCCGGAATGTTCAAAAGAGGGAATCAGCAGTAATTGGGGAAAATGGGTAAATCCGCAATGAGATTTTCAATTGAATGTTGGCAATGTCTAGTTGGGGCGTGAGGATGGGAAACCCATCATCTAACCAGTAGGTTGGCCGGAAAACGGCATAAAATTCAGTGAAAAGGAGTGTGAAGGGCATTGATTGATGAGGGAGTTGAGTGCACCTACCTAAACCAAGTGGACATCGAGGAAGACCTGTGGCATAGAGGGATTGGACCAGTCAAGTAGCGTCCAAAAATCGACCAAAGAAGATGCGATTCACGGTGGTCGGCGATTTTGAGGACGCTGGAAAGAAGAGGATTCATGGCGATTTTGAGGATGCTGGAAAGAAGACGCTTCACCGACGAGTTTGAGGACGTTGGAAAGAAGATGATTCACCGGAAATCAGCATGATTCGCCGGATATCTTCGTCGGCCATTGGAAAGGAGCTTCTCACGAAGCAGAGGAGCAGTCGGTCGTCGGACAACTGAAGGCTTCAACGAAAATAAAACCCTTGTTCCACAAGGGTTTATGTTGTTCAAGTTTTAAAAAAAAACGTTAAAAAGGGACATATTTGTCCTCTGGGTGTCCTGGCCGCCTCGACTCGTCGTTGACCCGAGTCGGGTGCACCTCCGATGTGTCGTCCACTTCAACGGGTGCGGCAGACTGCACTGGACACTTGTTGGCCGTGTCCAGCGCCGTGTGGAGCCGCACCCACATCGGTGCTGGTGTGGCAGCCTTTTTAACAAATCTGTGTGACATAGAAAAGTACGTTGTCTCCCCTTCTTATCTCCACCTTCTTCCTCCTTATTGTTTCTCTATCTCCCTCCTTCTCTAGCATCCCCATCCCTCTCTCTTCCTCTCATCTGCACCACCTTCCTCCGTCACTTTTCTCGGTTTCCTTCTCTGTTTCCCTCACTCTCTGGAGCATCTCCATCCCTCTCTTTTTCTGTTTCCATCCTCTTCTGCCTCTGCCTCTTTTCTCTCTAGCTTTTTTCCCATTCATTTCTCTCTTTGTCTCCCTCTCTATCTACTCTCATTCATAGTTTCTTTGCCATTGTTTCCCTCTCTCTTAGTTTCTCTCAATAATCAACCATTCCTTTTGGCATGCAAATGAAGAAATTATCACTGACTCCATATCATTTGCTAACATTAATAATACGAAAACGAATGTGCTTTTGCTGGCTGGATTGAATGTATAAATGCTAACTACATATATATTAATAATTTGCAAATAATATAATACGCAATGATGCAAATATGTTATGCTATTATTGGTTTAAGATGCTTTACAAAAACTTCTTTTTGGCATGCAAATGATACAATGCATACATACACACACACACACACACATACATTCATGTACTTGTCCGGTTGTCCCATAACCAAGTGGTAATCCAAATATGACACCATATGCCTTTTTACATACATCTGGAAATTTCATGCACAGCACCATCTTCATGAGAAAGTTGATCATGCTTTGTGAAATTTACCCATAACACTGTCTACAGACTCTACACACTTTGAGTATATATGCTCTTTCAACTTTACAGCTTATAGTCCTTTATGCACCATTCAAATTATTCTATGTCAGCAATGGATGCATTGACAGCCACAAATTGTAAATCCTAAATGAGCATTATGTGATCAGGTCACTCAAAATTTACTTTCACATTTCCAACTTTTCATGCTAGCATCAGACTTTTTGCTGGTCCTGTAGGCCCTACCATTTAAATTTGCAAAGGGCATAAAACTAGAAGGTCTGTCACATCAACCGCTGGGATACTACATTGGGTTACATGTTGAATGCATGCCTAACGCACCTAATATAGAAAGTTCGAGAAATGTGTGTTTGTGAAACTAGAATCTCTTCCCAAAATCTTTGGCTGCTGAGGCAAATGACTGAAGTCAAGGCCACAATGTTCGTTGTTGCCATTTTTGAAACTAGAGGCTACTCAAGAGCGTGACATCAGGTGGAACCAAATTAGTTCAACTGTTCCTATCTTGAGAAGAAAGAATGAATTTCTGTACACTTTCCAATATTTTGCATCAAAAAGAGCATGAAAACTAGCTTATCAGCAACTAATAAAAAACTATCCAACTTAGCAGCTATTTAGTGTTTTCGTGACAGTTATGTGACTCTTAGGGACGTGCAAATGGCGGCGCATTAAAAAACACTGCCATGCTCGCAACACAGAAGAGATATAAAAGAAACAAAGCAGGGCCAGCAAGCTTAAAGCTTATTTAGTGGAAAAAGTGGCCCCGCCAATAACAACTAAAATAGACGTCCAAAACCAATAAATGAACGAAGAGTTGGAAAGCAAGGAACTCACGGAGCGAAGCTAGAACAGTTAGAACCATCGCTGTCGTATTCATCTCCATTAGAAACAACGTCCCCTTTCTGCAAAGGAGTCCCTTCGCTAGAAGTCAGTGATGGTCTTCTGATTCCCATGCCTTGCGACGTCATGGAAGGTGAGTCCACTGTCATTCTCCCCACATCCACCCCCTGTAAATTGCTAGGAGCAGAAGGCAAGGTTGAAAAAAAAAAAAAAAAACATGCATTGTTCTCCAGATGCACCACAGATCACGATAAGCAATAAGGGGACAACATTACTCTTCAACACAGCGAAATAGCATCTCAAATGAAACTTAAGGTCATGAGTAAACCAAGCAAAAATCCAAAGAGATGCTTAGGATCATTAGGTTCCCGCCTTCATCCCGCTTCAGCCGACGAAAAATTTGTAATTCGCAATTAACAAAATTGTTGTTCAGAGAAAGAGAGAGAGAGTTTCCGATGAAATCTTCCGAAATGCTTAGAGAACGGAAAGCTTGTGTCAATAATAAGAAAAAGAAATATATAAGTATCACGGAAAACGATTTAAAATATCGCATTAAGGTCACAATGTTTTCAAAGGAGAACAACATTTTAGGATGTTTAGATTTTTAAATATTGCAACAACTATCACGTTTGTGAGCATGCAGAGACCACCAAAACTTCAAAAATCATCAAAAATACATGAGGAAGCTCCGAAATCATTCCCACATTGCAGCGAAAACAAATCAACGATGAAAATGGGGTACGACAAAAAAATGTGATACAAAGTACTCGGGAGGATGAGCAAAATAAGAGTAAACAATAACAGATAAGAGTACCTAAAGAATGTGATCAGTTGCCAAGCTGAACAGATCCCAGTAGAAACCCTAACATTCTAGATCGCGCGAAGGACGAGAAGGGGGGGAAATGGAGGGAAGACGCCAGAGAGACGGAGACAGGGAGAGAGGGAGAATCACGAGGAATAATGAGTCAAAACTTATGCAGACAGCGACTTTCCATCAAATACGTATATGACCGAAACGCCATTGACTTGCACGCCCGCTACGGCGGCCACGGCATGGCAAATGGGTTCGCACCTATATCATCTCGAAACATGTTCAATTTCGCATTACTCGAATTAACTCTTTGGACACTTACATTATTATTATTATTATTACTATTATTATTATTATATATGAACAGACACGAAGCATGGCTTTCTGGCCGTTCCACTCCTTACAGTGCATGAGTGAAGACCACCTGATGCGCTCCCTACCGGTCTAAGGATCTAGCCTGACCAGTGGAAACTGACGGAAGGCTAGTAGTGCTAGCTTGGGCTGATGGTGCAATTAATAGCAGTTCGATTCACGAGAAGGGGCCACCAAGTTACGGTGCACTATGTCACTAACTTTAGATGCAACCATAAACCCTGGAGAAAATGCTTTGGCTCTCATATGAGCCAAGCCAAAGCCAGCTGATGCCCACCAACATCCTTCAAACTCTGCCGGTGGCTTTTTCTGCAAAGAGGATTTTTGAATATTACATTTACATGTGGGCTCTACCTATGGTGTCCTACATTATCATTAAGAATCTCTTTAACCATATATGTTTCTCCTTTTGCGGTGCCATCAAAAATTTTGGCGCAGGATGGCAACTATGCATTAGCGAACAAACTTATAAAAAAACACAATAAAAGGTCATCAAAATTGTTGATGTGGTCGCATCCTAACCGGCCGGAAGTGTTGCCACTTAGTGAGTACCTCACTGAATAATGGCGTTCATGGTTCTTTGTAATCGCGGTGATTTACTTAATTTTATTGAGCGGTACAGGTTAGTTCAAATTAAAGTTCCAGATCGATCTGGGGTTCTAATACGGTTGGAGATTATGTAGATTGGTCATACACAAAAGAGGAAAAGGTTGATGTAACTTGTGCAATATTTGTGACATAGTTTGAGGCTTCTTTGTGTTGTATTTTAACTTATCCTATTGTAAATCGTTAAATGTTGTCATAATTGTCCTTTGATGAAGTACATCATCTGATCGATGTATATCAAGCAGAGATTTCCAATCTCAACTAACATAGCAATTTGCACCACTGCACCTTAAAGTGCCTGCAAAGTAGCAGCGAATCATGCACTTGGAAATATTATTTTGTGTCATTTGAATAGCAATTTACACAACGCTTGTACTGTTTCATTCTTGAGTAAAACCTATCTTTTTTTATGTCGTATCTATAAATGGAGTTTTCATGGAAAAAGACACTAACTATTTACACCTATAGACAATAGCAACTTGCTTGTTAGTGATTGACGCATAAATCATATTTCAAGTGAATTACAACTAGGGAACAAAAATTGAATGCTAAAAACACTGTTTATACCTATAGACAATAGCAACTTGCTTGTTAGTGATTGACACATAAATCATATTTCAAGTGAATTACAACTAGGGAACAAAAAATTGAATGCCGCCACTGTGATCTAAATTAGTGATTTATGCAACAAGAATGTACAGAATAAGTAGCCATTTGCAGCTAGGAACTGGAATACTGATTTACACTACCAGAACCAAGAAATATACCGTGAACTAGTGAGTCATGCACTCAAATATAATGATTTGTGCCACAGAGCGATGCACATAGCACCTGCTCTCTAGTGTAGTATATGAAGTGGCACGATACTAATCCATTTCACACTGGAACAATATTGACTTGACAATAATGATTTATTAATGAAGCACGTGTTCATAGTGTATGCCTAGGCTCGATAGCTAGTAGCGCAGGCAACACCTACCCCGCAATGCATATAGTAACAATTTACTTATTTTGGACTCGCTGATGACAATGTGGATACAGAGGTGGACCCATATAAAGTGATTAAAACATAATGGTGTAATTGGAGCAAATGAAAACCGTGCAGTGGATTAGAAGAAGAGAAGAACAATATGAATGACACAAGCAACAAGAACGCAGTAACATAAAATAATGATGAAAAGGATACATTTGAAAAAAAAACGATAGTGACTTGGGTGTTTCATACGTGGAAATGGAGTTTAATAGTGAAGATAATGCAGTCAAGTTTTATAATGCTTATGCATTCTATTGCAACGTTCTTAGTGTTAGGTCTATTTGTGGGATAATTGCATGGAGCATCATGGTATATAAGATTGGTTGAAGACAGTTAACAATTAATTATGTTAGAAATCAAAATCAAACTGTAAATCTCCTGCAGAAATCATTAAGGAAGTTTTCCAATGTGAGATATGTGGTCTGCATGTCTGTAAGCAACCATAATATTGTTTTGGTAGTTACATCTATTGTTAATACCTTGAGGTTGTAGTCAAGCTCAGACGTGGACAGGCATAGCCAAATAATTAGTTATTAATATTGGTGACACTCCAATGCAGGCATATAATTATTTAAAAATGCAAATGGTGGTTAGGTTATCACTACAGCAAAATCAAAGATTACTGGCACGAGTTTAGGGTTTAGCTCTGACGCTGCACGAAAGAGGTCAAGTGTTGGGAGGAACTTGACTACTATTTTAATGATACTTGGAATTGCCCTCAAGACCAGATGTTGTATTGGGCAAAGAAATGGAAGAGCAGGGTGTCTGTATTCTTGGTTGGGTTGAAAGATGATTTTGAGGGCATTAGAAGTCAAAATTCTTAATTCAAAATATATGGTTAGCATTGAAGATGTCTACTCCAGTACCGAGGTTGAGGAGCAGCAACGTCTTGTTATGACAGGGAAAGAGGGGACTTATTCCCTATGAGCGGATTGCTTTGTTAGCTGTGCTCCTCTGGGAGCTCCTCGACTCTCTCGAAAGTGTCCTCACTACGAGAAATCTTTTCACACCATTGAGTTTTGTTGGGATCTTCATCCTGAAAAGAAAAATAGTCGTGAATGAGCTTCTAATTGGAAAAAGTTTATCTCTGATATTGCAGATCCAGCTGGAGGCAAATTACTAATTTCTACCGATCAGATTCATGAGCTTCGTGCTTATTCGAGCCGCATTGGTACTAATCATGCCGAGTCATTAGATGATGTGAAGGTCAATTGCACCCTTGCAATATTTGGCGAAAAAGGTAATTCTTGTGTGGGTGAGTGGATTGTTGATAGTGGTGCTATGCTCACATGACTAGAAATCCTAAGTTATTTTCATGAATATAAGCTCTGATGCCATGTTGAATAGAACTTCAACACAAGGAAAAAACCATGGTAGGAGGAGAGGATTCTCAGTGCTCACTAGCAGCCAGTTTCACTCCCACTCTTAATCTTTTCATTCACTCACTTAATTAGGGTTACACAAGCAGCTTAAATAGGACTCAACATGAACCGCCTCTTTAGAGTGGGTTGGATCGGGTCCAAACTCCAACCCAATCTCTTTCCTTAGTTGTGATTTCTAGGACTGTTCTTGAAGCTGAGAGTAACCCCAAGCGGGTTCTTGCGATGCAAGAAGAAATGGGAGCATTGGACAAAAATAGGGCATGAGAGGTGGTAAATATCCTTGAAGCGGCTCATGTTGTAGGATCCAAGTAGGTCTATACTATTAAGTATAAGCTAGATGGAAGTGTAGATAGGTACAAAGCTCGTTTGGTTGCCAAGGGGTTTAGTTAGAAATATGAGATTGACTACTTGAAAACGTTTGCTCCTGTTGCAAAGATAAAGATTGTCAGGGTTGTTCTCTCTTTAGCAGTAGTAAAAGAGTGGAAGATGTACCAACTAGATGTTAAGAATACATTTTTGAATGGAGATCTTGAAAAAGAGGTGTATATGTGTATGTCTCCAGGATATGAGGAGCTTGAAAAATGTTGTAGGTTGAAGAAGACCCTATATGGGCTCAAGCAATCTCCTCGGGTGTGGTTTGTATGATTCAGATTTGAGATGAGACAACATGGATATCATGAGGGTATAGAGATGACACTCTCTTTGTAAAGAGAAAAGAGCACAAGGTAACTCTTCTATTGGTATACGTTGATGACATGATTGTCACATGTAATGATGAATAAATTATAAAATTGAAGGAACTGTTGGCTACCAAATTTGACTTGAAGGTTCTTGGCAAGTTAAAATATTTCATTAGCATTGAAATTGCTAGGTCAGGCACAAGTCTTGTATTAAATAAGAAAAAGTATACTCTAGATTTATTAAAAGAGACTGGAAAACTTGGCAGTAGACCTACTCTTACTCCTATATATGCAGGGAATAAACTTCACCTCAAAGATGGGGAGCCCTTTGGTGAAAAAGCAAAGGGAAGATATCAACGTCATGTTGGAAAAATTGATTTATCTTACTCTTACTAGACCCGATATTACCTTTGTTGTGAATGTGATGGGCTAGTTTATGCATGTCCCACTGATGTTCACTTAAAAGTAGTTGACATGATTTTATGTTAGTTAAAAAGGAGTCTCGATAAGGGTCTTATGTATGTTAAGCAAGACTCCCTTGAAATTGAAGATTACTCAGATGCTGACTGGGCAAGATGTATGGAAACGAGGAGATCCACCTAACGTTATTGTGTTAACCTAGGAGAAAATCTTGTGGTGTGGAGAAGTAAGAGATAGGATGTCTACTCCCGCTTCAGTGCTGAGGTTGAAAATAAGGTTGTAGCCATGGGAGTCTCTGAGCTATTGTGGCTGAAAGTGCTATTAGTGGACATCGAAATCAAAGCTGATGGCCCCATAGAGATGTATTGTGATCACAAGTTTGCAATCAACTTGGCCAACAATCCAGTGTTACATGATAGAACGAAGCATGTGGAGATTGATTTTCATTTCATTCGGGAGAGAATTGATACTAAAGAGCTTGTCTTGCTCTACATGAAGTCTGAAGATCAAATAGCTGATGTGCTAACCAAAGCCTTGCCATCTATTTCATTTGAGAGAAATGTATTCAAGTTGGGCATGTCGCCCTGTATGCCCAACTTGAGGGGGGGTGTTGACGTGTTATGTATGACTAGGTCCGGGTTTAGACTCGATCCAACCCACTCTAAAGGGGCGGTTCATGGTGAGTCCTATTTAAGCAGTTGTGTAACCTAATTAAGTGAGTGAATGAAAAGATTAAGAGTGGGAGTGAAACTGGCTGCTAGTGAGCATCAGGAATCCTCTCCTCCTACCATGGGTTTTTTCCTCATGTTGAAGTTTTTCCATGTTACATTTGTGTTCTTTGTCGCATTTCTATTCAATAGGTAGTAATTGATCGACTGACTAAGCCATCCTACTTCTTGCTAATATGTGAAATACTGCTAGTGGATTCTCTTACATATTTGTACGTTGATGAGATTGTTGATTTGCATGGTGTGCCACACACCATTATTTTAAATTGAGATCCTCAATTCACATCACAGTTTTGAAAGTCATTGCAAAGAGCCTTGGGAAAACAACTATGTATGAGTTCGAATGTTCACCCTCATGTAAATGGGCAGACCGAGAGGATGATGCTTACCTTGGAAGATATTCACAAAGCTTGCTTCTTGGCAAGAAAGGGCTAGCAAAATCAACATGCAACACTAGTAGATGTATAACATGTTCCACATATCAATGCTCTAACCAGTTCTCAACCATGAAGAGTTGGAGGTGCTTGATGATCTCCCCCATGGGAAAAGCCATTGAGGATTGTAGATGAGTAGTAGTAAGTGTTGTAGACAAAGACTATTTCTATTGTCAAGGTGGAGTGGCAACACTAAGGAGAGGGTACATGGAACCTCAAAGCCAAATAGCAGACGAAATATCCTTAACTATTTGTTCACCCTTAGGAAATTTCAATGACCAAATTTCTCAAGGAGGGCAGAAATGCATCCTAGATACTAGGCACATTGAGAATCAATTTCTTGCTTTCTTAATGTGACTTTTATGCCTTTTATGTGTATGTACACTACTTTCTAACAGCTTGAAGTCCTCCTATGAAATGGACATGATTTGTATGTATAATAAAATTCTAATAAAACATGACAATGAACCATTCAATCAAAACCTAAGTTCTGTAGAAAATCCTTAAAAACCTATGTGTGGTTTTGGAAAACTAATGGGCTATTTTAGTGAAATTGCTGAGTACTTTTAAGAAATATAGTTATAAGTCTAGTAATTTGATAATCAATGATTAGCATTACTAATTAGGATTAAGACTAGCTAATGATTAATCTTAATTACTCAAATAATTAACCATTACTGATATTACTAATTAGTTGGAATTTAAGTGAAAATTTATTAAATGTTATGGTTTTTCTCAAGAAGAATGTTATAAAGGGAGAGGTTGGGCCAACTTGACCACCACCCTCACTTTATGCATATGTGTGTGTGTGTGTGAGAGAGAGAGAGAGAGAGAGAGAGAGAGAGAGAGAGAGAAGAGAAAAGAAGGAGAAAAAGAAGGAGAAAAAGAGGGAAAAAGAGAAGAAGAAGAAAAGGGGAAGAAAGAGAAGTTGCTAGTGCAAGGGGAGGTTGTCCGACAAAGTTGAGGCTGTCCGACAAAGTTGGGGGTACTTGGTGCAAACCAAAACCAAGAAAAATGCAGATATGGCCTATCCCAGTGGTTTTATGATTGAAACTTTGTGGCATGTATGGTTGCACGCCAAATTGTAGGATTGATGCCTATTTTTCATTCTCTGTGCATCGATATATTTGACATGGGGAAAAATGGCTTTGTTGGTGTTTTCATGAAGCCCCAAAACCAAGTTTTCTCTAAGCTGGATCAGTTTGGCGTGTTGTTTTTGCATCTAACTTTATGCTTGACTTTATTTATCATGCTCTATGCATTAGCATTGAATCTGCTGACAGATGCACTTTAGTCCTGATACTTACTGTCATGAGGCACTGTGTCAATTCTTTCTAATGTGAGGGAAATCGAGTTTTCCTATTTTTGTAGCCTGCAAGCTGTTGATTTATCATAGCATGTGCCAAATAGCATGATATGGATTCTGATGAGCACTAGTAACAATGCACAAACATCTATTAGACTTTCTATATGACTATACAAACTAATGTACGAGATATAATGTGAGGATCACAAACACTGTGACCATATTATGCTTGTGATTGGGCCTGTTTGAGAGGAGTTGTATTATGACTGGGATGCCGATAGACTAGTGTTAGTCTAGTGCTTGTGTGCATGTATTTTAGGTTTGTGAATCTTATTATATGATGTTGTTTGATGACTATATTATGGACTTATTAGTGTATTTTATTGAACATTGTGATATGAGCTTGTGCGGCATCCAAATATTGTGTTCTGAGCCTGAGCATGAGACACAAGTAGTATAACAGCCAAAGGCCGATCTTACTGTGAAAGGATTTTACCAATTAGATGCCAATTGAATCCACTATAAAATGGGTTAGGTGGGTGGCATAGGGGTCCAAAATTCAACAACAAACTATCTGAGAACATACTATATTGTGAAATGCTCTTCACCCATGCTACTAGGTAGAAGCCCATCCTCATGTAGAGGGTGGTGATAAGGTGTTGGGTCTAATCTGATCCAGATCCAGCACGTCTAATATATCGGTTCACATTTATCTAGGTAGGGTCATGATTGTAATTTTTGTAATTGTTTCATTCTAGCTTCTAGATTATTGTGTTTGCTTTGCTCTAGACTCTAGATTATTGTGATCACTTCATTCTAGATTCTTGTAATTTGTGTAGAAGGATCATTATATAAATGGGCTGCATGAGAATGTGATGACTCGCCTCCCTTCCTCATTTCTCTTTTCGTGTTCTCTCTCATAACATTTCCTTTGTTGATCGTGAGTTCTAGTTCGACACCCAATATCTATCATGGTATTAGAGCTAGGTTTGGTTGGTTCTACTAAAGGGAATGCCAGAAAGAACTTTAAATCTCCTAGTTGATTTTCTCTTATACCCATTCTAACATTCTGCTCCTAACTCTTCATCTACCTTGATAACATTCTTACATTTCTGTTAGTACTTAGTATATATCTAAGTTAATAGATATATAAATTCTCATGGATATTCTCTCCCAATCTAGTATACCATCCAACTTCTTACCACACCTTATTTTTGAAAAACCAAACCACTCCAACTACCTTACTTGGAGAAGGTAGATCACTACTTCCATAAGGAGTCAAGATCTATATGGGCATCTTGATGGTTCCATTCCAATCCTACCACAATTTATTCATCAAGACATTAAGAATGAGAGAGGGGAGACAATTTCCACTTAGGAAATTTGTACTCCTAAATTTGTAACATGGATGAAATGAGATCAAAGTCTTGTTTCACATATCACATCAACACTCTTTCAAGAAGTGTTGATTTCTCTTTTTGATGTCAGTACAACAAGACAGTTATGGGTCAGACTTGCCGAAACCTATTCTTAGATTTTAGAGGCACGCATTTCTATATTTGAAGAAGGAATTTCATAATCTCAATAAAGGGTCAATGTCGATTATGGAATATTTGGGACGTGTAAAAGGGACTATAAGCTTATCAGTTGGGAGTTGCTGAATACCTTGTTCCAGACAAAGAAAAAGTCCAACAGACTCTTATCAATCTTGGACCAGATTTTTATTCCTTCACTACTGCACTTGAAGTTTGGCTGTCTTGTCCACCTTCAATGAACTACTGATAGGAGGAACAAATCAAGGTAATACTCACAATGCTTTAGTTACTGAAGCTACTGCCAGTCATATAAAAGGAAATGAGGTTCATCAAGGAGGCATAAATCGTGGGTGCATTGGACAAAAGGGCTGAGGTATTCTGCCAACACCGAGTGTTACAAGAAGATTTCATACCAATACAACAAAAAAAGTGCTAACATGTTTCCAATGTAACAAGAAGGGTCACATCAAAGCAATATTCTGGTTCAACCCACAAAACAAAGGTAATAAACATGAAGTTGAATAGGATGTCAAACTCCGACCAGGCGATGTGCAACAAATATTAATGATTGCTCTCTCCAAGATGATGATGAAACAAAATGATCAAGGTGAATGGTATTTGGATTTAGGTGCAGCTACTCATGTAAGTGGAAATGGTGGTAAGTTGCATGATCTTTTTCCTTATTCTGGTAAAATTAATATACTTACATGTGACAAAAGTTTTCATCTTATCACGCATGTTGGGAATGCACAAATTTATCTTTCAACATCACCATTTCCACTATCTTGTCAAATGTTGCCTTTGCTCCAAATATCAAAAAGAATATTACTTCAATTTTTAAGCAACTCATCTGTTGAATTTTCTTCTTCCTTTATGTGTATCAAAGATCTTCTAACAAAGAAAACATTTGCTGAAGGAGAACAACTGGGAAATATGTATGTCTTCAAGGAAAGTCCTTATTTCTTATAGTCTTCAAGTCTAGCTCAATTGACATACTTTCCTTCCAACACACATTCACAAATTCCAAGCTCTAGCTTACTCCAATTAGATGTCAGTAAGCCAGATTTTTGGCATGGCCGTATGGGACAATGTAGTCATGGGTTTTTGGAAAAACTTGCATCAGATAATCTCATTCCAAAATCAAGTCTATCCTTTGGTACCTATGACAAAAAATATTCTAGTTGCAAACTATGTAAGAGCCATATACTTCCTTTTCATAATACCAATAAAAGAGCTTCTGCACCTTTTAAGATTGTCTATTCTAATGTATGGGGGCCAACTCTCGTTGATTCATTGTCTGGCTCCCGCTATTATGTTTTGTTCATAGCTTCTTATTCTCGATATACTTGGATTCACATCATGAAACAAAAATCAAAAGTGTTTAGCATCTTTCAAGAATTCCATGCCATGGTCCAAACATAGTTTTCGTCTATTGGTGGGGGAGAATGTTGTTCACAAGACTATTGATTTTTTACGAAAAAATGGGATAACTTGACAGATTTCATGCCCATACACCCCACAACAAAATGTCATAGCTGAACGGAAACATCGTCACATAGTAAAAAGTGGTATGAGTATGATGCATGATAGTAATACTCCTATTACTTTATGGACTGAGGCTTTTCACACTGTTGTACACATAATAAATTGTTTACCTATGACAGTTTTGGATTCAAAATCTCCTTACTTCACTCTTTTTGGTCAAAATTCAAATGACAATGATTTAAGGGTTTTCGAATGTGTGCTATGTATTGACTCGTCATTAAGAAATACATTTCAAAGTAAAGCAATCCAGTGTAGGTTTGTTGGTTATGCAGATGAATACAAAGGTTTCAGATGTTATGACCCTGCAACCAAACACTTCAAAGAATCAAGAAAGTCGTGTTTGGTGAACACAATTTGAACATTTCTATTGAGAATTCTAAACCCATGGAATCATATGGTCCTTGGGTAAGTGCTGAATTATTTGCAGGAGACAATCTAGAATCTCATCCACATGATGAGATAGGATCTCCACATATCACACAAACAAGGGGAAACAAAGAACTCATTCCAGCTACGAAAGAAGGATAAAACAATGCTTCATGTTGATTTTCAGGTAGGTTTACACTCGTCAGAAAAGAGGGATAGATGGCAATTCGACCTCTTCCCATGATAAAGTCTATGATGATCAGTCTGTTAGAAGATCTGAGCGAGTGTGACAACCCATTCATAGATGGGTAAGTTATGATAATCTTTCCTTAGGTTTTCAGCTTTTTATGCCTCAAGTTATAAAACAAGATGAACCTACTTCTTTTGAGGAAGCATCCAAGTCTAAACATTGGATCAGGGCAATGCATGAAGAAATAGATGCACTACATGAATGTAGGATATGGAAAATTGTTCCTAGACTCAAAGAAAAGATTGTAGTAGGATCAAAATGGATTTATAAAGATAACTATAAACCTGATGGCAGTGTGGAAATATACAAGGCAAGATTGGTGGTAGGAGGCTTCATGCAGAAATAAGGACAAGGTTATGATGGGACATTTAGACCTATGATCAAAATGGGAATGATCCATGTGATTATATCATTGGCAGTTGAATATGGATGGAGACTAAATCAAATGTACGTAAAGAATGCTTTTATTCACGACAATTTGAGTGTGGAAGTATATATGGACCAACCTTCAGGATATGCGAAAGGAGACTCTATGGGTTTGTAAACTAATCTATTTATGGCTCAAACAGACCTCATGCTTATGGTTTGACAGTTTCTCATGCAAGATCTAAGAATGTGGTTTTCAAAGATGTCCTCTAGATTACTCTTTTTCATTTATCAAAACAAAAACATATTTTCTTTACTTATGATATCTGTTGATGATATTGTTATCACAAGAAATTTTGAACAAACACATAGGAGACATTAAAGCTTTCATGATGTAGAACTTTAAAATGAAAGAGCTTGGTGATTTACGATTCTTTCTTAGAGTGGAGATTGATAGACACAATGATCGTCTCGCATTGGGCTGGAGATCTTGATCAAAGAAAGTCTACTTCTATTTTTTGTATTTTCATTAGACGTAACCTTGTGTCTTGAAGCTGTTCAAAGCAAAAGGCAGTGGCAAGATCCAACACTAAAGCTAAATACAGATGTATGGCTACAGGTATTGCTAAAGTTACATGGGTTAGACATTTTCTAGAGGACTTTGGAGAAAAGATTAAAAATATCAATATTAATGTGTGATAATCAAAGCGCTATTAACATTGCTTCTAATCCCATACAACATGGTTGAACAAAGCATATTGAGATTGATCAACATTTTATTAGACAAAAGGTGGAAGACAAGGATATTCAACATATTTGTGTTTGTACAGATGAACAAATCACTGACTTATTTACAAAAGGACTGACGAAGGAACAATTATGGTATCCAAAAGGCAAGTTGTGCATGGTGCAAAGCCATATACAACTTGAGGGAGGATGATAAGATGTTGGGTCTAATTTGATCCATATCCAAGATGTCTAACTATGTCTGATCACATTTATCTAGGCAAGGTTATGATTGTATTTTTTGTACTTGTTTCATTCTAGACTCTAGACTATAATGTTTGCTTCACTCTAGGCTCTAGATTATTGTGATTGCTTCATTCTAGATTCTTGTAAATTGTGTAGAAGGATCATTACATAAATGGGCTGCATGAGAATGTGATGACTTATCTCCCTTCCTCATTTCTCTTTTCTTGTACTCTCTCTTAACATTTCCTTTGCTGAATCTGATCGTGGGTTATGTCGGCACCTCTGTAGAAGGCGCTCATCTTGGTAGGGAGGCTAACTTTTCTTGTCTTGAGTTTGGCGAAAAACAGGTGGAGCCAAGCCGGCCGCACATGGAAGACCTAGGTAGGTTCGACCTAGGAGACCTAGACCCGCCCGGTCTAGGTGTGGAAGGCCCAGGCACACCTAGCCTGGATGAAGAATTCCCGGACCCACTTAGTCCGGAAGAGGATGACCTAGACACGTCTGGCCTAGATGATGGTGGGCTCGGCTTGGAGAGGAGCATGCGTGATCCGGGCATGGATCAAGAGCAGTGGGCTCAGACCCACTTGGAGAATCAAGTTGACGAAGCTTGGGCGGACCCGGGCGAGGTGGAGCCTTTGGCCCAATTCAGATTTGAACTTTTTATTTGAGTTAATTTGCTTATGTACCGTTTTCTTTATTAGACTCGATTTGCTTTTCGTCTCGTCTCGAGACACAACTTGGAACCGGTTCGGGCACTTGTATTTAAGCCCAAAACCGAGACACTCATTCATTATCGTTTAATTAAATTGAAGTTTTCTCTCTCCGTGTGAGGAGTCCCTTGGACCTTAGGTCGTGGCTTCCATGGAAGCACTACATTGCAATGCTCACCAAGCCGTGAGATTAGTGGAGATTCAAGCTCCGTTAATGGTCGCCGGCAGCCATTGACAACTTGGATTTGCATCGTTCTGAACCAAGAGATCCTTGGATAGGCAGCCGTGCCTTCTCCTTGATCACAAAGGAGTTGAGAGGTGGCTGCACTAGAGGAAGTTGAAGGAGGCGCCGCCCGTGGTTCTGGCTCGTCTTCTTCAACATCGACATCCGGCGAGTTTCTCATCGTGAGCTAAGTATTCCGATCTTCCTAGTACTTGGTGGATGGGATCTCGGTTCTCCCTCAACCACAACATCAACGCAGGCCCAAGCCTTGCATTCGAGGGATAAACTCCTCGTCTAACTAGGTCTGGACCAGCAGCATCGCGTGGAGAAGAAGACCTACCTTGGAGACGACTTGAGGACGATCGGGAGCATCCGGCTGGAGTTCTTCCAGCAGCCTAAATCCTGGTAATATTCTGTTGAATCTGAGATAGGTGAGGCGTCCCTAGTCTCTATACGAGTTCTGGACCAAAAGGAGAAGGCTAGGGCGAGGAAGGAGAAAGTCCGCGGAAGGAAAGAGCACCATCGTGGAGGGAAAGAAGGAGAAGCGCGGAAGAGGTGACTCTCGGATTTCTGAAGGGCGCGTCAGAAACCACTTCTGCTAAAACAGCTGTATCTGGAGATTTACTGGGAGTTTTGAGGCGATCTATATCTTGTTGGAAAGCTCTCATCCTCAGGTACAACATACTAAAATTTCAGCCTGATCGGACCAGGGCGCACCGGTCAAATCTGCCGCTGAAGTTCGCTGTTTCCACCATCGCCGGTCAGGCACAGTCCGTCGCAGAACCGCCACTTGCAGAGGCTGTTTCCGGCGATTCTGGTGAAGTTTTCAGGCGAATCCAACATATCCAAAAATCAAGGTATTTGGACTTCATTTGACCAGTGAATCATTGACTGCAAGTTCTGGATGTTGAAGGACTGCTTGCCTATTTTCATGGAGTAGATCAGACTTCCGGTTAATTTTCTGGCCAGCCCCGGTGACTTCCGGCCAGAACCGACTTTTGGGTAATTAGTTCCAAGTCTGCCCTTGCTATATCTCGATTTTACTTGAATTATTTCGTGTTTAGCAAGGTCAAATGCGGTCAAACATTTGGCGATGGAAGTGGAAGGACACTCGTGGTATTTGGAACGAGCGCCAAGTGTCCCCTGCACCAAGGAGGAAGGTGGCCCTTTCCTAATCCGTCCCTACTGATTAGGGCAAGGGAGATTTGGCGCGATTTGGGTGCATTGTACCTAGACACTTACCTAAGTGAGCAGGCCGGGTGGCGTCCTAGGAGCGCGCCACGTGGAGAAGGAAATCTCGCCCTCCCTTGTGCGAAATCCCTTTCCTATTTCTCCTCCGACGAGATAGGAAAGGGGTGGAGATTGCGGCTGGATACATTGTATCTAGGCGCCTTCCATTGAGGGCAGAATCTCGTCAATCTTTGGAGATCCTTGGTCAATCTATATCCTACACGTGGCGATGAACGAGACCCTCATCAATCTTGCGGGGATCTCATTCCTATTTCCTCTCCAACGAAATAGGAAAGGCTAGCTCGTGGAGGCTAGGTGCATTGTACCTAGACTTTTCCTAATCAAGGCAAGATCTCGGTGCATCCTTGGGGGATTCTCATGCACGAATGAAGGGGATTTCCTCCATGATCTTAGGAGGTGATTTGTGTCACATTTGGGAAGCCTCTTCATCCCAGCTCATGTGAAGAGAAAGGAGTTCACTTGGAGAAGGCATGAGTCAAGCTAGGAGCCGAGAACGTCAAGGAAGAATCGGCCGGATTCCGACTAATATACCTCGCTGGAGATTCCACATCCGCCGGAGAAGAAGAAAAGAGAAGGAGCGTAACTTGAGGATTTCCTCTACGTCCGCCGGCGCACCGGCGATCGCCTCCCCCTCTCAATACAAAAGACCGGGGTTGAATTGGTCTTACGGGTGAAGGCTTTCCTCATCTCGAAGTTGATTTTCCGCTAAACTTCTATATATCCGAGGAAGGGTGTGTTGCTTTCTATCCTGCCTTTGGCATTGACAACCGGCTGGAATCCCTCCAAGGCATCTTGCCAAGGACACGATTTCCGGGTTGTGGACCACCTAGGGATAAGGGTGTGGTTTGATTCGCATAGGGATTGCATGACATAGTGGTTTGAATGGTTTGGTGAATGATGAGTGAGATGAGTGCTTGATGTATCGCTCCGCTTTGTATTAGCCTCACATCCATTCTAGATTCTTTTAGTAGGTTCAAGCTGGGATTGGGGAAGCCATTCTTGTAAAATCTTAACCTACATTTGAGCCGGGGTTGCTATCCGGCGGGAACCACTCTTGTAATTAATTTTTAAACCCTATATCGGCAACATCCTCCTAGATCTTGGAGAGGGTCTCGACGGCACCTTGGTGACTTTCTTATCCGCATTCGGGCAGACCCTACCAATCCCGAACGCGGTGGCCATGCTCGAGGGTCTGTGCAAGGATGGTTTGATTCAGGTCGCGATGAAACTTTTTGGATTAATGAGGGAAAATGGGACAATCCCTGATGTAGTGATCTACACTGCGGTCGTTGATGGTTTCTGCAAGGCCATGCAATTCGACGATGCGACGAAGATCTTCAAGAAGATGCAATCCAATGGGGTCGTCCCCAATGCTTACAGTTACGCGGTAATGATTCAGGGGCTGTGCAGGGGACAGAAGATGGATGACACCTTGTCTTATTGCCTCGAGATGCTTGAACACGGACACCACCCTAACGTAGCGACATTCATGATGTTGGTAGACGGATTCTGCAAGCAGAACAGGATGGAGGAAGTGGAGAGAGTAATTGGGAGATTGAGAGAGAAAGGCTTTGCTTTGAACGAAAAGGATATCAGGGAACACTTGGATAAAAAGGGACCTTTTCATATGGGGCCGTTTGATGGCCTGGAAAAAAATTTCTGGAAATATATTGCTGGAAATATAGGAAATGGAAAAAATTTTTCCGATTCTAATTTTGGTGTGTGTGTGATGACTCAGAAATATATTTCCAATTCTATATTTTTAAGTTTGATAGTACAAAAATATATTTCTAGAAATTTAATTCTTAGTTTGATAATAAGGAAACATTTATCTAGATTTACAAAAATATGGCAACAACATGGTTATGCATGTATGGACGTATAAACCGGATATACTTGCCCACACAATCGATTAGAACAATTCAATGTCTTATTATTAATTTTCTTTATTTATTTCACATTTACCTAATTTTCAAGATATTTTTAATTTATTAAAAAATTTCTCGAGATTTTCCCGAGATACATAATTTTGTCATATTATACCCAAGAAATAACTCGCCGTACATGCTCGTCACCTCCTGACATTCGTCACCGATCACCCTCACCTTGCACCAACTCACAGTTTGTCAAATACTATAACGAATGTTCAGTGAAGTTCCATAAAACCTGGTAAAAAACCCACATACAACCAAGTAGGTGGATCCTTGAGAAGAACTATATGGCAAGGTGCAGAAGGATGAAGCCTTATGAATCACTATCCTAACTCTCAACATGCACCAATGATCAACAACACCAACACCCTCAGTTGATAGAAACTATCAAAAACTGAAACCAAATGTGAATAAAAATCATGCCATGCCAGATCCGATCCACCTGTGTCAGATCAGAGATAACTGCAGAAGTAAAAATACTCAACCAAACACCCAACTCGCTGCAATATATACATCAGATCTGAATCTAACATAACCATAACAAAAACGGCTGTGATCTCCACTGCAAGCAGCCAACGACCTTAGCTGCAGTGCCAAGAAAATTGTAGTTGACATCAGACCAACCACCAACAGCATGATAAAAAAAATTGAATCAATCTGGCGTCTCTCTTTCTCCCTGTAAAGTTCGTTTCTACCGAGGTATGTGCTCTTTTTATATGCTTTTAGATATCTTCTGTTAAAAACGAATTGGACATTTGAATGCTATCTTCTCCTTTTGCATACGAATTCCGTAATTATTCACTTCCAACTTGTTCCTCTGGAATCAATTAGTAATTGCGTCTTTTTGTCTTTATGTTTATCGTAGTAGTAGTCTCTGCCCTTCTCTTGAATTGTTTATCGAGTGAGACCGCTACTGGTACCTGCTTTGCAAATGTCGTCATGTAGCGTTAGCGCTTATTTCCGTTTAATCGGTTCAGACCCTGGAATCATTCTTTGATTATTCAAAACCCCAAACAAAAGAGTTGGGACGTTGGTCATGTTTAAAGAGATCTTGCACGATGTAGCATAATCTGTGATGGCCTGTTGCACCCAATGAGGACTAATTTCTTTGTTGACTTCCTACAAGTAAGCATCTCAAATGTTCAACATTCTTGTATTTGCCAAAGACATTAGCTGTTTTAAAAAACACTGTCTCATTACATTCCTACAAGAAAGCATCTCAAATGTTCAACATTCTTGTATTTGCCAAACACATTAGATGTTTTAAAAAACACTGTCTCATTACATGCGATTACAATAAAATTAATTAGTAGATGCCGTTAAAGGTCTTTGCATGTGGTAGCCACTGGCACCACAGCCGCTACTCAAGAGAAGAGTAATTACACTCATTCCGCACCTATGTGACATAGATATTAACAGAACCCAACCGTTCCATTGGGACAGACCCAACCTCTTTATTGTTCCTACTATTTCCCCTTATTACAGGACTCTTCATTACGACTACTATCAATTGCCTCCCCTTAGAACAAGCACCTTGTCCTCAAGGTGTGAAGTTGGGGAATCGTTGTTTATCTCTGTAGCTAGGCCTGGGCATCGGGCTGGGCCGGGCTGGCCCGGCCCGTTTACATCGGGCCAGATATCATTTTATTTTGAATCAAGTCGGCCCGCTACCCGGCCTTGTTATTAATGGGTCGGGTCGGGCTGGGTACCGGGCCTATACAACCTCGCCCGCTACCCGGCCCGGCCCGTTTTTTGTTCGTCGAACGAGAAGAGGGTGTTGGCGTCGGAAAGGGTCGATGCCGGTGGAGGAGAGGTCACGAAGTGGCCGGCCGCATGGAGGAGGGTCCTCAGTCCTCACCTTTTACCAGTACCACCAAGCCCCCCATGCCCCACGACGTGCATCAAGCCATAATAAAGTGCTGCCTCCGCTGCCGGCCAACATCCCCCAACTCCTGATGCTCTGATATCACTCACATCCACCATTTGTGTTAAACACTACCTTTCCCAAATTCCCTAGGGTTCCCTGTTCCTTCACGAAATCACATACAGACAATGAGAGAGAGAGTGGCTGGGGTGCTGTAAATGATAGGACAGATGGTGCCTTTGGGGAAAAACAGAGAGGGCGAGAGAGAGATAAAGAGGATGACGATGGTGCCTCTGTACTCCACCGTCCTTCCCACTTCTCGCCTCTATATCACCAGGCCTCTCTTTCTCTTTCATATCCCATTCTCACACTAGTTGCAGATGCCTTTTATCTCGGAAATCCAGCATTTTTTCTCAGGCAGTTGAATCGCATAGGCCGCACAACCCATCTCTCTCTCTTTCAAACAAAAAGGAGAAAACCAGGTTCTCGGTTTCAACCTAACGGGCCTTGCCGGGCCCTAATGGGCCTTGGATTATAAACCAGACCCAGCCCGTTTTGAAGTCGGGCTGGGCCGGGCGCAACGTGCTTTTGCCCGACAATGGCAACACAAGGCCCGGACCCGGGCCCGTTCCGGGCCGGGTACCGGGTACCCGCCGGCGACCCGGCCCGGCGCCCAGGTCTATCTGTAGCCTCGTCCCAAGCGAGTTCGGGGGCGTTTTGTTCTTGCCATTCAACCAGCCATTGTATATGAGACTGGCCTGACCTTCGAATGGAACAGTGTTGTAGGATTCTAAAGGGCTGTTGTCAGTCAATTGTAGTTGTGGGAAGTGGAGTTAGTTCCATTGGTTTTTCCTTCTACTGGTATCATAGTTTCAGTCTCGAAATATGGAACATAGGGTGGATCACTGAATCTGCGGGTAAGGTTAGTCTGTAGGCAACCTTGCCCCACTTTACTATGAATTTTGAAAGCCCCATTATAGTCAACTGTGAGTTTATAATCTCCTGTTGACCTGTGTGCTACCTTGCCTACTAGAAAGCTTTTCAAATAGACCAAATCTCCCACCTGGTATTCCTTGTCTCGGCGGTGTTTGTTATGTTGTTGCGTCATTAGATTCTGAGCTGTGGCTGATCGTGCCTTAATCACGTCAAGCACCTTATCATGGCAAAGTAGCTGAACATCCACCTTGTTAAGCTGTTCTCCTTGTGGATGATACCTTTGCAAGTTGCGCAGGGTTGTTCCATACACTACCTCGAAGGGGGATACTCCTATAGTAGACTGTGTAGCAGTGTTGTAAGCATATTCTGCCATGACAAGTATTCAGTCCAATTATAGGGTTGCTGCTCACCATAGCACCTTAAGTTTCCAAAATTCTGTTCACAACCTCCGTTTGTGGACGGTATGCAATGCTCATACACAACTTCATTCCTTGTAATGCAAAATATTCATGCCAGAAGTTGCTGAGGCACAAGGGGTCGTGGTCACTCACAACCTACGTTGTTAAGGCCTCGCTTAGGCGTGGACTAAGCAAGAGTCCACACCCATTGCCTAAGTCCACCACTTAGGCGACGAGATATGTGTTGGTGCCTAGGCTGGCAAAGAAGTTCGTGTCTGAACTTCTTTGAGTCTCATCTCAGTGTCTCGAACTGTAGCTGCTGATTGGTAGGCTGCATTCAGCCTGTTCCATATCTTTGCAATCGATCGAATCATGGTACACAGTTGAGAGGGAAATCCACCTAACTGCAAGTCTAATTTGTATTGTCGAAAGGCTACCCGCTGCATTATTCTGAGATCCTTTCCTGTATCTTACCTCAAAATCATACCCATTTTTAGTATCCACTTTTGTTGAGCAGGTGTGTGGATCTTCCTCTACATACAATATTGCAGGCTACAATGGTCAGTGTGCACAAAAAATTTTATCCCTATTAGGTAATGATGCCATTTCTGAATGGCGGAGACCATGGCTATCAATTCGCTTTTGTATGCTGATTTCCTTGAATTTCTCTCTCATTGCTCTATTGAAATAGGCAACAAGATGTCGGTTTTGAGTGAGGACTGCTCTTATGCCAGCCCTCGAGGCATCCGTCTCAACTATGAAGGGCTGCGAGAAGTTGGGCAGCTTCAAAACAGGTGTATTAGTGATTGCTTGCTTAAGCTGTTCAAATGCCTGTTTACTCCTCCTTCCACTCAAAATGGTTGTTCTTAAGCATGGTGGTGAGAAGGGCAGCGATTGTTCCAAAGTTGACAAATTTTCTGTAATACCCAGCCAGCCCCAAGAAGATTCACAGTCCTCTTATGCCTCTTAGGCAATTCCCAACTCCTTATAGCAGACACCTTATCCTCCTCCATATTAATTCCTTCTTTAGAGATGGTGTTCCCTAAGCAAGTCACTTGGCTGCTTGGGAAGAGGCATTTGGAAGCCTTAGCATACAGTTGATGGTGAAGTAGCAGGCTCAGAACTTGTCTAAGGTGGCTGAGATGCACTTCCTTATCAAGGCAGAAGATAAATATATCAACAAAAGTTACTAGCACAAACCTTCACAAATAGGGACGAAAAATTTCGTTCATGAGTGCTTGGAAAGTCATGGGGGCATTTGTCAAGCCGAAAGGCATGACTCTGAATTCGTAGTGCCCTTCATGCGTCTGAAAGACAATTTTTGCTATATCTTCCATGGCCATACGAATTTGGTGATACCTATGTCACATAGGTGCAGGGTGCGGGTGCCGAAGCTGGAGCGGTACATCTAAAAACTTTAGGTGCGGTGGTGCGGTGAGGGTATTTATTATTATTATAATATATATATATATATATATATATATATATAATATGACAAAAAATTGTCTATAAACCACAAAATCAAAATGGCAATTTGCAAATCATGATATCATTATCAATCATCAATTCAACCAGAAATATACTCTAGTTTTGAGTTCACAGTTCATACTGCATCCATCATCAATCAGAGTGGCGTTCCAGTTCCACCAATATCTTGATTTTCTTTGACGATATCATCATCATCAAACTCCTCAAAAGGAATAATAGGATCAGCTAAACCCATGTTAGCAGTGTATAAATTGCGTTCTCCATCGAAATCAAATTCATCTGGATTTACATTCCAATATTGATATGATCCACAACTGCATTTTATTAAAGATGAAAGTTAAACAATAAAATATATTGTCTACAAAATATAAAAAATGTAATATAACATAAGAAAATGAGCAAAGCAAAACAACATAGTAAAGAAATACCTATATTATTTTTCTTTCCTTGAAAGAAGACGCAAATTAGAATGCACACAACCAAGTCCTCTGCAGGTTGGCTAGTGAGCTTCTTATGTATATGACCATATATGCTCCAATTTCTTTCACAACACAATGATGTAATAAGTTGTGATAGTAATCTCAAAGCAAGTTTCTGAAGCACAGACATTTTTGATCTATAGGATGCCCACCGATCAAAAGGACTTATGCCATCATTTTCTCTTGTTGCTACTACGTCTTCAAAACTAAAATCTCCCAAAGAAAACTTTGAATATTCACAAACTACTCGTCTTTTGGTCATTGTCACGTAAAACACATTTTATTCGAAAAAAACGTGTATCAAACGTGAAAAACAAGTCAGCCATATAAAACGTGAAAAAACGTTTTTTTTAAATGCAAAAAAATAAAAAACACAAAAAACGGGTATAATACGCGTATAATACTAGTATTATATGTGGTTTTCCCTTTTTTTCATATTTTTTATTTTTTTATAATTTTTAGGATTTATTAAATGTTTTAAATTTTTAAAAAATTCACCAAGATTTTTTCGAGACATTCCCGATATATACAACTTTGCCGTATTATACCCGAGAAATTCTTTGCCGTATAATACCTGTACACGTTTTTTGTGACAATGCTTTTTGGTATAAGAATATGAAAAAAGTCTTTCCATACATGATATTATGTTCCTAGATAACTCACTATCTAGATTTGGAATGACACGTCTAGGAGCTCCTTCAATCCATTTTTTAGTGTAATATTTGAGATTTAAAGAATGAGCCATGTTGTAATGGGCTGACTCTTTCAGCCCGTGCAGCACGGCAAGAACCTAGTTGCCACTAGCCTTCAAGCCATCGAAAGGGGCGCAAAGAGCGTTTTGAAAAACAAGTGCATAAAGAAAGCAGTGTGAATAAAGAAAGCTCGCAATGTATTCATCTTGAAAAAGTTGCACATCACGAGGAAGGTAAGAAAAGGAGGATAATCTCAACTTTACTTGTAGGATGGCCGAAGCCTTGAGAAACCTTCGGTGCCACGCGGGGCCAAATAGGCTTGAAAAAGTCGGCCTGTGACACATGCAATGCAAGGGAATATTGCTCTTATCCCATCTTTCAATTAACATTGTATGTATGCGATCAAGGAACTCTAAATTATCAAGTGCAGTGTCTTTTTTTTCTTTCTTAAAAACTATACATTGAATTTGTTCAATCATATCGTCTCACATTTCATAAACCTTATGAAGCATAGACTCATTTTTGTCAACAACTCTCAACATCCAAAAAATATGCAATTTTATCTCACCATTTATCATCCACAATAATGTTTTTAATAGTTTGAGCTTTAGCCTCATCTTCAACCCGATAAAAGCTCCACCCTCTACTAGCCACCATTTGAATAAGTGCATCCCCACTCTTTGAATTCTTTTTAACATGACAATTTCTAAATCAAATCGCATCTCTACAACTTTTAACAATCTCAAATCAGAATAACCACCAAAAAGAGACAATGCATGTTGGTGATTGACGATGAAATTTCTAATATTTCTTACTTCTTTTCAATCTCTTGAATCCATGAGAATAGCCATTGTCCCTTAGGATCTGCATCTTGACTTGGAGGATTGCATATGTCCTTCAGTGCTAAATTCAAAGTATGTGTGCAACACATGGGGTCCAAAAAATATGTGGAAAATCATACCTCAAACTAAGTCCAGTACTTTTGCATACAACAACATTGTTTGTAATGAGCTGCACCACTTTATCAGAACCAACCTCCTTGATGTCTTCTACAAATAATTGCTTCAAATATTCGACATCTTTATATTCTTCAAATGCATCAATTGCCTTCAAAAATATTGGTTCATCATGTGCAATGCCAATAAAATTAATTAGTGGATGCCTTTGAATGTCTGTCCACCCATCATAAACAATTGATAACCCAGTCGTGTTCCATTTAAACTTTTTTGTTTTTAAACTTTGCTCAACCTTGCTCTTTTCATCCTTAAAAAGTGATGTTCGCAACCTTTATGAACTGGGAGGTACATATCCTGATAATTTGCCATTTGCAAGCATAGTAATATACTTCTTTCAATATAGATTTCTAACTACATTGAAAGGAATGCAACTAAAATAGAAAAACTTAGCAGCCACTTTATCTAATTTTGTTCTTCCATAAGACTGAAAACATGTTTCTATAGTCTTTCTTTCTCTGTCAATACTTTTAAGAGGCATGCTAGTATTTGTCATAATAGTACTTATTTTCTTGTTGTTGTGGATTGCATCAACATGATCTTGCAACTTCTTCAACTTTTGAGTTGTTTCTATAGAAATGCTTTTACATGCTCGAATTCCAAAACTTAACAACTTTCACAGATGTGCCTTAACTCTGTGTAAGATTCTACAAATGTAACTTGACAGTATCCACATACAAAATGCACATTTCCACCACCACTGCTTACATTTTTTGTGACCGCTTTGATTTCTTTCTATAATGGTTGTTCTTCATTTGCATATGCTTCACCAGGTTGTGAAGAAGACCTTGAAGCATTAATTATCATTCACACTAGATGAAGCACCTACTGCAAGAGAATCTGAAACAACTCTTTTTCCTTTCCTTATGTCTGCCATCTTTTGCCTTCAAAATGGAAAATTTCAAATATAACAAGTTGGCAGCGTTTAATAACTTATAAATTATACACCATGTTGACATATGTTGTTAGTCGGTTTTATGTCCGGGTATGGGTTTGGACCCAAACTCGTATGTTATCCTGTTGGGGCTACTTAAGCCTGTGTAATCCCTAATTTTTGTGTGTGAAATGAAAATCTAATAGAGAGAGAGAGTATGGCTGCTAGTGGGCACCAAACCTCCTCACCCGTGGTTTTTTTCCTCAAGTTAGGGGTTTTTTCACGTTACATCATTGTTCTATCCTTTTTTCGTTTCAACATGGTATCAGAGATGACGAGTTTTTAGGATTTCCCTTGATCGAGCACTGTAGCTGCCTGCTTTCGAACGTCTAACGTTGTTTCTTATGTTTTTTTGTCGTTGCCCGAATGCGCAATGCTGCCCCTGCTCCATCGTCTGATGCTACTCCATCACCCGATGCTACTCCATCGCCCGACGTCAGCAGGTCCAATGTCGCCTGCCTGTTCTCCCCAATGCCATCGCCTGTTTGTTCCTTGAGTGTCTGTCGTGTTGCTCCGTGAGGCGTCGTGGAGTTCTGTCGTGAGTTTCGATGGTAACTTGTCCTCCTCTTTCCTGCACTAGCTGCCAGCTAGCTTCTTGTTAATGTCGCCAGCGTCGTCTTGACCCATCGCCAGAGCTTCTAGCGTTGTCTGAGCTACAGCCCAGCGTCGCCCGCTCCTCCACTATTAGATTTCAGCCCAGCATTGCCCGCTCTTCCAACCACAGAGCTCTGTCCATCGCCTGCTCTGCCCAGCGCCCCCTGCTTCACCCACTGTCGCTTGCTCTGCCAGGCACCACCTGCGCTGCCAAGCATCGCCTATGTTATTTTTCTGGCGTCGCCTGAGTTGCATGACGTCTGCTGGCCACAACCCTTTGCAAGTGTTGTCATCGCCTGGACTGCCTTCACATTGTTGTTGCCGCCCCTGCACAACTGCTTGCTTTGTCGTGTGCATTCGTTTTCTTGCTGTTTTGTTGAACCTTGATTATGGCAAAATCAATTTCTTATACTGTCAATACAGACTAGGATGATGTTGGGGCCTTTAGAACTGAAAATATCCCCATTCAAGTTATTACCATTTGGCTCACCAAGAAAAATTACTTTCAATGGTCCGCTGCTATCACTATGGGGATCGCTGGTCGGCGTCGAATTGCTTATGTAAATGGGAGGAAGATTGAACCTATTGAGACTAGTGTTGCTTGGGACACATGGTTTCTTGAGGACAACCAAGTTAAAACTTGGATTGTCAATTCTATTTCCTTCGATATTCAACCCCTCATCCTTCGTAAGAGGACTGCGAGAGATATGTGGGTTATTTTAGAACAGATGTATGGCCAGAAAAGAAGGATGTTCGAGTGTATCAATTGATGAAAGATGTCTACGCTCTACGGCAAGTGAACTTTCTGTGGCAGATTTCTTTGTGGCTTTGAAGTCAAAGTGGGAGGAACTTGACTACTATTCTGATGATACTTGTGATTGTCCCCAAGACCAAGTGCATAATTTAGCCAAGGAGTGGAAGAATAGGGTGTTTCTATTCTTAGCCGGACTGAACGATGACTTTGAAGGTATAGGAAGTCAAATTCTTAATTTGGAAGATGTCTACTCCCGTGTTGAAGCTGAAGAACAAAGACGTCTTGTTAAAACTGGAAGAAAGGGGGATAACACCTGGTACAATGAGAGGTCTGCTCTTGTTAGCCGTGCTCCTATGGGAGCTGCCCGACCACCTCGCAAGTGTACTCACTGTAAAAGGATTGGCCATACCATGGAGTTTTGTTGGGACCTGCATCCTGAAAAGAAGAATAGTCGAGGGAGTTCTTCTAGTTGGAAGAAGCCTGTTTCTTCTGATGCTACTAACCCTAATGGAGGAAAAACTTCTATCTCTGCTGATCAGATTCGTGAGCTTCACGCATACCTAAGTTGGATTGATATTGGTTAGACCAAAGCGTCAGATGATGTGAAAGTTAACAATGCTCTTGCCATCTCTGGAGAAAAAGGTAATCCTTGTATGGGAGAATGGATTGTCGATAGTGGTGCCACTCACCACATGTCTGGCAATCCTAAGCTCTTCCATGAGTATAAGCTTTCATCTGGAAAGGAACGTGTTTCTCTTGCTGATGGTTCATCTACTTCTGTGGCAGGAAAATGGAGTCTTTCTTTGTTAAACAAATTTTTAGTACATGGTACCTTACATGTTCCTCATCTTCCCTTGAACCTCTTGTGAGTCAGCAAAATTACAAGAGCTGAATTGTGAACTCATATTTTCTGCCAATTGTTGTGTTTTGCAAGACTTGGTGGTAGGGAAGAGGATTGAGATTTGTTTGGTGTCTGAACGCTTATATCGATTACCCATCCATGGGGCCACATCTCTTATGATAGCAGTAAGCAAAACAGAGAAGAAGAGAGGATTTTCTTCCGTTATTTTTGTATTGGCATGAACACCTTGGGCATCTTCCTTTTGGAATTTTGAAACAGTTATTTTCTGATTTATGTTCTAGTTTGGACATGTCTATGATATCTTGTGATGTATGTCAGTTTGCTAAACATGTTATGGCTGCATACCTTATTTCTACCAGTTGTGCTAATGAAATTTTTTCTTTGATCCATTCTGATGTGTGGGGGCCTTTGGGAATTCATACCAGTCATGGTTTTCAGTACTTTATAACATTTATAGATGATTACTCTCAGAGTACTTTTGTATACTTACTGAAAGGCCGTAACGATGTGCCTCATGTCATGGAAACCTTCATTCTTCTTGTAGAGACTCAATATGGAGGATTTGTTAAGTCCTTTTGGTCTCACAATGCTTGTGAGTATGTGTGTCAATATGTTGAAGATTTCTTTCAAAAAAGGGGGATTATTCATGAGACATCCTGTAGTTATACCCCCCACAAAATGGGGTAGTTGAGAGGAAAAATCGTCAATTGCTTAATGTCATAGGGTCCTCTTGTTTCAAAGGAATCTTCCAAAGCATTATTGAGGTGATGCTGTTCTCACTAGTGCATATTTGATCAATAGTATGCCTAGTCGTGTGTTAAATGGGTGGACCCCCCATTCTATGCTTCTAGGGAGTCGTCAACCTTTCCTTCTTCCACCTCGTGTCTTTGGATGTGTTTGCTTTATTCATGATCAGAGTGCCAATGTTAGAAAACTTGATCCAAGGTCGATTAAGGGTGTATTTGTCAGCTATTCTCCTACTCCAAAAGGGTATAAGTGCCTTGTTCCTACCACTGGTCGTGTTTATGTTACTAAGGATGTCACATTCTTGGAACATGTCTCCTATTTTGGTGAGAATTCTCTTTAGGGGGAGAAGTCTATGGCAATAGAAGAGTATTCTTTGAGACAAAAAATTCAATTCATAGATTTTCTGGAATATAAGCGGAAAGAGAGTCAAGCAATTGAGCATGAGAGGGATGAAGGTTGTTCTATTGGGACTGAAGAAGAACGTAACCACTTGTTTGGGCAGGTTTACTCTAGGCGAACAGTGCTTATAGATGAAGTGGCTAATGGAAAGAGTTCTATTCCCAATCCCAATGCTGCTCCTTCCCTGGATGATCCAAGTCGTGCTTGGGAGGAACCAGTTGAAAAAGATATTCAGACAAAGACTACAAATGACAAGCTTCTCATTGCCCTGAAAAAGGGTGTCAGGCCATGTACTCAACACCATATTGGTAACTTCACATCATATTTTAGACTGAGCAGAGACTACAAATGTTTTGTATCTTTTCTTTTTTTGGTTGTGATTCCCAGGACTGTTGCTGAGACTCAGAGTGATACTAAGTGGACTCAGACAATGCAAGAAGAGATGAAAGCCTTGAACAGGAACATGACATGAAAGGTGGTAAAGATCCTTGAAGCAGCTTGTTGAATCCAAGTGGATCTACACCATTCAGTACAAACCAGATGGGAGTGTTGAGAGGTACAAAGCTCGTTTTGTTGCTAAGGGGTCTAGTCAGAAATTTGGAGTTGATTATTTGGAGACTTTTGCTCTTATTTCAAAGATGAAGATTGTTAGAGTTATCATTTCTTTAGCAGTGATGAAAGAGTGGAAAATGTATCAACTTGATGTTAAGAATGCTTTTCTCAATGGAGACCTTGAAGAGGAGGTGTATATGTGTATGCCCCTAGGAAATAATGGACTGAGAAAATGCTGCAAACTGAAGAAAGCTTTATATGGGTTCAAGCAATCTCCCCGAGCATGGTTTGAACGTCTTAGACTTGTAATGAGACAATATGGCTACAATCAAGGAAATAGAGATCATACTCTATTTGTGAAAAAAAAAGAGAGTAAGGTTATTCTTTTGTTAGTTTATGTGGATGATATGATTGTTACAAACAATGATGAAGATGAAATAACTAAATTAAAGGAGTTATTGGCTGCAGAATTTGATATGAAGGACCTTGGCAAACTAAGATATTTTCTTGGTATTGAGATAGCTAGATTAGGTACAAGTCTTGTGTTGAATCAACAG
The DNA here is from genome assembly GCF_008831285.2 of Nymphaea colorata. Classification (NCBI taxonomy): domain Eukaryota; kingdom Viridiplantae; phylum Streptophyta; class Magnoliopsida; order Nymphaeales; family Nymphaeaceae; genus Nymphaea; species Nymphaea colorata. Next base: position 15,435,001 of record NC_045143.1, read on the forward strand.
AAGTATACTTTGGATTCATTAAAAGAGGGTAGACCTGCTTCTACTCCTTTGGATGCTAGACACAAACTCAGTATTAGAGATGGGGAACCTCTCTGTGAAGAGGCAAAGGGAAGGTATCAACGTCTGGTTGGGAAGTTGATCTACCTTACTCTCACTAGACCTGATATTACCTTTGCTGTGAATGTGATGAGTCAGTTCATGCATGCTCCTACGGATGCTCACTTGAAGGCAGCTGATAGGATCTAGTGTTACTTGAAGAGGATTCCCGGCAAGGGGCTCCTATATGTGAAACAATGACCTTTCGATATTGAAGGGTATTCCGATGCAGACTGGGCAGACTGTGTTGATACTAGAAGATCAACCTCAGGGTATTATGTCTACCTAGGGGGAAATCTCATTGTATGGAGGAGCAAGAGACAAGATGTTTGTTCCCGCTTTAGCGTAGAAGTTGAATACAGAGCTATTGTTATGGGAGTATCAGAACTACTATGACTGAAAGTATTATTGACCGATATTGGGATAGAAATTGAAGGACCAACGAAGATGTACTGTGATAACAAGTCAACAATCAACTTGGCCAACAACCCTGTGTTACATGACAGAACAAATCATGTTGAGATTGACCGTCACTTCATTCAAGAGAGAATTGATGCTAAAGCATTAATTCTTTCATACATGAAGTTTAAAGACCAAACTGTTAATGTTTTGACTAAAGCCTTACCTTCAACTATGTTTGAGAAAAATGTATCCAAGTTGGGCATATTTGATATGTATTCCCAACTTGAGAGGGAGTGTTGACATATGTTGTTAGTGGGTTTTCTGTCTGGGTATGGGTCTGGACCCAGACTCGTATGTTATCCTTTGGGGGCTACTTAAGCCTGTGTAATCCCTAATTTTTGTGTGTGATGAAAATCTAATAGAAAGAGAGAGTCTGGCTGCTAGTGGGCACCAGACCTCCTCACCCGTGGTTTTTTTTCTCAAGTTGGAGGTTTTTCCATGTTACATCACTGTTCTATCCTTTTTTCGTTTCAACACACCAGCTACACAAGAATGTAAGAAAAGTTCTTTGAGCAGTAAAAGTAGTTCTTGATGCAATGCCACTCGTAATTGTCTTCTGTGACAATTAGATGACAATAACATATCAAAAGAACCTGAAATTTCATAGTAAAATTGCACAAAGAGATACTAAATGTAATTTGCATATGTGATGTTGTATTAGAAAGGATAGCCCTTTTAGAATTTATATCTACCTATGACATGGTGGCTAATCCTTTTACAAAACCAATACCTAAAGACTTATTTATCAAGTCTATATGCTATGCATCTGCAATCTGAGTGAATGTTGAATATCAAGTTCATTAGGATTTAAAGCTTTTCATCCATCTGAGGTAGTATAATCCAAACACAAAAATAGTAATATATGCTACCGAATCCATTGTGTTTCTTATGGCTCTAATACTCATGAGAAAATGTGCATCTAGCGGCACATCATAAGCTGTAGAACATGTGGGATATAACTAAAAAGTTATAAGTTTCTAACACATAAAACAACCTTCTCTTAAAAACTGAATTAGCAGAGACAAAAGCACCTAGCGGCACATCATAAGCAACGAGCCAGCCATATATCATAGCCAATGTAAGCCATTATTAAAAATTTATTATGAAAAACATTTTCATAAAACGTCAAACTAACAAACAGGAACCTGTTTATGCCAAGTACATCTAGTTAGTACTAAAAGGAAAAGAAGAGAATAGAAGAGTAAAAAAAAAAGAAAAAGAAAACACAAACAGACATTTCATCAAACAAGTTGAGGGCTTATACCACAAAATGAGCTGTTGTAGTTGTCACACAGTTGCTAGTAGTAACCAAGTACCTACTGTACGACAATTTGATCAAAGAACATAAGAGAAGATTTTATTGCATTTGATAAAGTTCTGCTCGAAGGTCCATTGTTTCGAGCTCAGAGAAACGGTCAAGTGTAAAAAAAGGAAATCAAAATTTCTATGAGATGAAGCTACGTAGGGTCCCCAATTTTTCCCACAATGCTTAGTAGAAACAAGATAATGAATAACTCTTTTTAGCAAAAAGTTAGGAAGGGACAAGAGGATCCGATCCTAATCTCAAAGATAGTGTCGAAGATAAGGACCACCGGTGGAGGGAGAAGACGGAGAGGGGGGGCAGATGCCACCGGTGGAGGGAGATGATAGAGAGAGATCAGCAAATGCCGCCGGTGGAGGGAGAAGACAGAGAGAGGGCAGCGGATGCTGCCGGCGGAGGTAGAATATGGAGAGAGAGCAGTGGACGCCAGATGGAGAGGATGATGCTGGTGGAGGTAGAAGACGGAGAGAGAGAGCAGCGGGAAGGGCATTATCGATCGTGCCTTAAATAAAGTTTTGCATAAATAAAAATAAAAAAACCAAAAAAAGGACTAAAATGTCCATAACACCATTTGACTGTGCTTGACTTGTGTTTGACGTGAGTCTGGTGCGCATCCAGATTTGATGAAAATAGTCGGGTGCAGTTGACTGCACTAGACTCACGTTAACTATGTATGGGTGCAAATCTTGGTCGCACTTGCACTCACGTCGCGTCGACGCGGGTGCATTACCAAAAACACATCACCTGTGTGACATTGGGTGGTACCCTGCCTTCAAATCCAGTTTTGAAAAGTCTCTTGCTCCATTCAACTCATCCAATACCTATTCTTAATTGTGATAGCATTAAGAGCCCTGTAACCTACATAGAAATTACCAGGTTCCATCCTTCTTTTTTACCAATAGGGCAGGTGACGAGTGGGGACTCCAGCTAAACTGCATTACTCCTTGTAGCATTTCTTGTATGAGCTTCTCAATCTCTTCCTTCTGTGCATAACCATACTTGTACAGCCTAAGATTTACTGGTTTAGCTCTTGGCTCTAGTTCAATTTGGTGATCTAACACCCTGGCCGGTGGCAATTCCTTATGTTTTTCAATGACCATAGTAAATTCATTTAGTAGTGGTCTTACAAGCTCAGGTTGCTCGTTGTCTTTTATTGTGTGAATCTGTGACGCTGCATCACAAGTCACCAGAAGCAAGTGTAAGCATTCAGAATTGAGGGTTACCTTATTGACAAGCTTGTTCATGTGACATGAAGGTGGTTTCAGGATTAAATCCTTTCAAGTATATCTTAGAGCAGCCATTTTTCACCGGAAGAATCACAAGCAGTAGGTGCTTCTCATGTGGTATGACTTGGAGTATATTTATTAGAAATCCATTAAAGGACAAACATTAGTTGATCAGCTAGCAGATTTTTCATTAGCTAAAGAGTTGAATGCCAATGATGATTTTTTAGATGAACAAGTGTTACACATTGAAACCACTCATCCCTGGACGATGTTCTTTGATTGCTTCAAGAACAAGGCTGGAACAAGTAGTGGAATTCTCTTACTCACCACTGAAGAGCAGATGGTCCCTAATTCTCTCAGGTTGGAGTTCACATACACTCACAACATGACTGTGGGCATTTGATGTGGTAGGGCCCATTAATCCTTCCACGTCAAGTGGGTACAAGTATTTTCTTGTTGCAATAAAATATTTCACCAATAGAGATCATCATCTTGAGAACCATGGAAGGAAAAGAACATCTTATGCAGTGTTGGAGTGCTACATGATATCACATCTGACAATGGAACATATTTCAAAATAAAAGGGTACACGATTTCTACTCAAAGTTTAGGATCAAGCATCATTTTTGGCACCTTACTATCCACAAGTAAACAGCCAAACGAAAGCAAAGAACAAAATCCTGATCTAGATCAAGAAAAGAACCATTGAAATTGGTTGAGATTGGCATGAAAAATTACATGATGCAATATGGGCTTATAGGACTACAATCAAAACTCCCTCTAATGTCACCCCAGTCAACATCCCTTTCCATGTACAAAAGCCAACTTACAAGTTAGCATATGCTTTTGAACTACCCATGCACAAATATAAAAACAACAAATGTTACAGTTAGACCCACTTGATGAGAAAAGATTGCGAGCAACAAAACACGCAAAGGCATTTTGGCGAAGGGTAGCTCGACATTATGCCAAATCAGTGATCGAACAAAGTTTCAAAAATCAATGAACTAATGTTAGGATCAATCATCTACTAGAATAATCACCCTCGTGGAAAGTGGGCCCCAAATTGGGAAGGGCCTTATGTCATCAAGGAAGTTTTGCTTGGCAATTTGTATCGATTGATTGAAGTTGATGGAGTCAAATTGTCAGATCTTGTAAATGTTCTTCATTTGAAAAAAAAAATTATGTATAATCTAGTTGTATCAAAAATTTTCTCTCAATGCAATTTCTTTTGATGGCTAGACTAGTCTCTAGTATCTATTTGATACATGCATTCCCTTCATAGCCCTTCATACTGGGGCATTTTTTTAATAAAACTTCATAAATTGCGAGGAACTAGCCACAACAAGTTTTTCTGCAAGAGAAGTTCCAAAATTTTCAAACATCTGAGAATAATTGATCCATAAGACTTCACCTCCAAGTATATGCCGATTTTCCATGTTTTGTAACTTTTCAAGAGACCACAAGCTTTCAAGCATACATAGTTTTTTCAATTCAAACACTTTGTTGCATATATGTTTTCAAATTTTGTAGTTCATTGCAAACAAATTTTCCAAATTTATATTTCAATGCCTACAAAATTTTCAATCATATGCAAGTGTTCAATTTCACACAAGTCTCCCAATTTCATACAAGTTTTGTACTTTTGCACATGATTTTAAAAACAAAATTCACAAGTCATTGTGTGCTTGGGCATAATTTCATACTTTGGTTCATACAAGTTTTTTAAATTTTGCAGTTTGGTGTGCAAGCTTTCTCAAAAGTTTTGCATACCAATGCACAGACAAATGCAAATTTTCAGGTTGTGCACATCAGTACGTAAAAGTTTTCAATTGACACAAAAGTGCAAAAAAATTTTCAGTCACATGGTTTGTCGCACTCAAATTTTCAGTCTCATTGGTTGTACTCCATTTCAATGCAACCAAAATTTCACAAATTTCCAAAATGATTTTGTGCTTTGACACAACATTTCTCGTGCTCCAACACACCATTTTTTGTGCTTCGGTGTCACACAAGTTTTACAAGAACATGTACTGATATAAGATTACATACTTCAATGACTTCAAGTAAACATGCGTTGGCATAAGATTTCATTTTGGTGCACCAAAATAAACATATCAGTTTACACACGTTTTCAAACTCTTGTACTATGGTATAAGATTTTGCACTTATTTGCCCCCAAGTAAATGTGCCTCGACGCTCCCAAATAAACATATCGGTGCATAATTTTTTCATGTTTTGGTGCTTCGATGCCCTCAAGTAAACACTCTTTGGTATTTTCACATTAGTTCCACCAAGTAAACGTGCCCTAACATAAGATTTTGTGCTTCAGCACATCCAAGTAAACATACTAGATTGCATAAGTTTTCAAAAACTTTGCATTCTAATATAAGAGTTATGTGCCTTGGCGTACCCAAATAAACATGTCTAGGCATAAGATTTCACACTTTGATGCCCCAAGTAAATGTATCATTGTGTATGATTTCTCGCTTTGGCTCACACAAGTACATGCACCTCAAAACATATTTCCATACCTCGGTGCACATTTATGCACTTTGGTCCACAAAGTCTAATAAATATTTTGAATAAGTTATCATATTATATATTGCTAGCACTAATGATTTAATTTTTCTAAAAGAACAAGAAAATTCCTGCCAAGGACAAAGGTTTTGACAAGACCACATTATAATTCATGAAGAGAGCTCAAATAAATAGAGGGTATCAATGTTCAGGAAATGTTACTGACCTTGACCCCTTAATAAGAACAATAGATTATCAAAAATCAATTAGAGAGCAAGAGATTGAGTTGACCCAAGCAAAACAGGCAAAACACTTCTAAAAATGATACTGGAAACATTGTTGAGGACCTTTCATGCAAGAGAATTCTAGACCACTTACACTTTTTCTTTGCAACATAGCCACAAGCAATTGGCCCTTCCACAAGAATTATGATTTTTGCCCACTAGGACTGCCTTTCCATTTTGAATATTTTCAATAATAATATGAAAAAGTAAGAGGTCACTGGGTAATTAAAAAACAAAAAAAAAGAACAAAAGGAGCACATGGACCCTCCAATTCACATGGACTTGCCAAATGGGCTGCCAAGCTAGAGCCAACTCGAGTGAAGATGTGTTGTGTTGCCCCTCATGTGACATAGTGCATCCCCAGTCGAAAACCTTGAAGCAAGAAAAGATAGGCTACTACATATATAAGTGACAAATAGAAGTAGAAAAAACAAAAGCACAAATGAAGCTTTTAACTTGGGGGACTCATGCTCAATTATCTAGAAAATAGAGAAAGATCATATTGCTTTGGCATTCATGCCTAATAAATGGAGCTCCAAACGGACTCAAATGGACAACATCAAAGCAAAAGCATTTATCTGTCTTTTAAAACTGTTACTCTTGAAAATTTTACAAAATGAGCTATAAGAAACATTCCTTATTCTTTCTAGCCTCATTAATCAGGTCCTCAACAATACCAATGATAGTTTGGCTAGTTTATCCATCAAAACTCATAGAGCAAGAGTGTTCAGAAGTTCTCGTGCCTAAGAAAATAAGAAAGCAAAATTTAAGTAAAACTATCCAGCAGTTTAGGGCCCAAACCAATGCTCCAAAGTAGCCTTGACACTTTTATAAACCACATTGATGTGAGGTCCCTAACCTATAGGATTCAATTTGATTAAGCTTATGTAACAACAATGGTAGCTTCTAAATGGAAGCTATTTATTCTATTAGACTGGCTTATCGAAAACTTCAGCAGAAAAGTTCACAAGATCTGAGAACACACTTATATGTTGTGTTTGTGAAATATGATCGCTGATGAATAACATCTACGTAAGATTTACATAGATAATATCAAGTTATATGTTCATCATCAAATCAATCGACCAAATCTTCATCAACGAATGTGTTTAGCATGATCCATAATCAGACAATCAATGATCCATAACATCAACATAACATTTATATAGACAATACTAAGTTACATGTTTGAAATCAAATCAATCTTTATTAACGAAGGACTTTATGATGATCAATGATAAATATCATCAACAACATGATTACGCAGACTATACTAAGTTATATGTATGCAACCAAATCAATATTTATTAAAGAAAGTGTATAAGACGATCAATGATCAGTGACTTCAACATAACATTTACATAGGCCATGCCAAGTTATATGTTTATATTCAAGTCAATCGAATCAATCACAATAAAGAGTGAATTGAAGATGATCGATAATAAATAAAAATAAGATAACATTTTTGTAGGCATTATAATGTTATATATTTGTAGTCAAATCAATTGAATCAATCTTCACCAACAAATGTATTTAAGATGATCAATGATAAATAACTCAAACTACAATTGCGCAGACAATACCAATTTATATGTTTATAATTAAATCAATTGAATCATTCTTAATTGATGAATGTATTTAAAACGATCGATGATTCATAACATCAACATAACATTTATGTAACAATACAAAGTTATATATTTGTGATCAAATGAATCTTCATTAACAAATATGTTTAAGATGACTGATGATAAATAACACCAACTTAGCATTTATGAAGACAATATCAGGTTTTATGTTTGAAATCAAATCAATCGCATCAAATTTCATTAACAAGTGTGTTTAAGATGATTATTGTTAAATAACTTAAACAAAACATTCACATAGTCTATACCAAGTCGTACGCTTATAATTAAATCAATATTATCAATCTTTATTACCAAATACGTTCAAGATTATCGATAATAAATAACATCAACATATCATTTACCTAGACCAGACCATGTTACAATTTCATTAGCAAATCAATCGAATCAATCTTCGTAAACTAATGTGTTTAAGACGATTAATGATAAATAATATCAACATAACAATTTCATAGACAATAACAAGTTATGTATTCACAATCAAATCAATAATAAACAAATGTATTTCAGATGATTGATGATAAATAACATCAAAATAACATTTACCTAGACAATATCAAGTTATATGTTCACAATCAATACAATCAAATCAATCTTCGTTAACGAATGGATTTAAGATGACTGAAGACAAATAACATCAAAATAATGTTTGTGTAGACAACACCAAATTATATGTTTGTAATCAACTCAATGAAGCTAATTTTCGTTATCTAGTGTCATTAAGAAGATCAATGAAAAATAACATGAACATAACATTTATGTAGATAATACAAAGTTATATGTTCGTAATGAAATCAATCTAATCTGTCATCATTAACGAATGTGTTTAAGATGATTGATGGTACATAACAACAACATTACATAAACAATACCAAGTTGCATGTCTATAATCAAATCAATCCTTCCAATCTTCATTCTGAATGTCTTTAAGATGATTGATGATAAATAACATCAACATAATATTTACGTAGCCAATACTAAGTTATATGTTCTTAATCAAATCAATCATCACAAATAAATGTGTTTAAGACAAGCGATGATAAATAACATCAACATAACATGTAGATAGACAATACTAAGTTGCATGTCCGTAATCAAATCAACGTAACATTTATGTGGACAATATTATGTTGTATGTTTGAAATCAAATTAATCAAACACGAATGTGTTTAAGATTATCAATGATAAGCCGACATCAACTTAACATGTACATAGAGATTATCTAGTTATATTCATTAACGGATCTCCTTAAAACAATCAATGATAAATAACATCAACATAACATTTATATAGATAATATCAAGTTATATGTCCATAATCAAATATCTCGACCCAATGTTCATCAGCAGATGTTTTTAAGACAATCTATAATTAGACGATCTATTATAAATGAAATCAATGTTACAATTACATAGACAACGAATGTGTTTATCAACGAATGTGTTGAAGAGGATTGGGATAAATAACATCAACATCACTTTTACTAGACAAATACCAAATTATATATTTGTAATCAAGTCAATCGACCCAATCTTCATTAACAAAAGTGTTTAAGATGATTGATGATAAATATTATCAATAAAAGATTTACGTAGACAATGAATGTTCGTAATCCAATTAGTTGAATAAATCTTCTTTAACAAATGTTTTTAAGACAATCAATGATAAATAACATAAACATAACATTCTTGTAGGCATTACCATATTATATGCTCAAAATCAATTTAATTGAATATATCTTCACTAAGGAATGTGTTTAATACGAGATACATAATGTCAAGATAACAATTACGTAGACATTAATAAGCTATATGTTTATAATAAAATCAATCGAATCAAGCTTTATTAATAAATGTATTTAAGACAAACACTGAACATTTATAATAAAATCAATCAAATCAAGCTTTATTAATAAATGTATTTAAGACAAACACTGATAAATAACATCAACGTAACAATACCAAGCTATATACTCATGGTCAAATCAATCGAATCAGTCTTCATTAATAAATGTGTTTAAGATGATCGATCCATAAATAATATCGACATAACATTTACGAATGAAATACCAAGTTATATATTTGTAATCAAATCAATCATATAAAACTTTATTTATAAATGTGTTCAAGAAGATTAATGAAAAATAACATAAAAAAAGATTTACATAATCTATACCAAGTAATATGTACGTAATCAAATCGTTCTAATCAATCTTCATCACTGAAACTGTTTGAGTTTATGTTTGTAATCAAATCAAACGTATGTAATGTAACATCAGTGTATCAATCTTAATTATCGAATGTGTCTAAGATGATCGATAATAAAAAACATCAACATCACATCTATATAGACAAGACAAAGTTACTTGTTCACTAGCAAATCAATTGAATCAATCTTTGTAAGCTAATGTGTTTAACATGATCAATGATAACAAGTTATATGTTCAAGATCAAACCAATTGAATCAATCTATATAACATATGTGTTTAAGGTGATCAAAGATAAATAACATCAACATCACATTTATGTAGATAATACAAAGTTATATGTTTGTAATCAAATTAATCGAATCTATGTTCATTAACGAACATGTTTAAGATGATCGATGACAAATAACATCAATGTAACATTACATAGACAATACCAAGTTACATATCCATAATAAAATCAATCATCCCATTCATCATTACAAATGTCTTTAAAATGATCGATCACTTGTACGTAGACAATAACAAGTATATGTTCATAATCAAATCAATCGAACTGATCTTTATTAGCCACTAGGTTGCAATCATAAATGACATCAATATAACATTTATGTAGACAATACTAAGTCATATATTTATAATCAAATCAATAACATGTACATAGATACCAAGTTGCATGTTCATAATCAAATCAATCCTATTAAATCAACGTAGCATATTTACGTAGACAATAATAATCTATATATTTGAAATTATGGTAATCAAACCAGTCTTCTGAATGGAATGTGTTTAAGACGAATGGTGATAAGCGACATCAACTTAACATTTACGTAGAAAATATCAAGTTATATGTCTACAATCAAATGAATCGACCAATCTTCATTTACGAATGTCCTTAAGATGATTGATGATGAATAACATCAACATAAAATTTAAGACAATGTTCATCAACAGATGTTTTTAAGATGATCAATGATAAACAACATCAAAGTCACACTTATGTAGACAATATGAAGTTATAGGTTCATAATCAAATCAATTGAATTAATCTTTATTAATGAATATTTTTAAGATGATCGATGATAAATAACATTAACCCAATTTAATCAAACTAATCTTCATTAACGAATATCATGTTGTCAATTAATGATAAATAGCATCAACATAACATTTATGTAGACAATGTTAAGTTATGGGTTCATAATCAAGTCAATCAACCAAATATTCACTGACAAAAGTGTTTAAGATGATCGATGATAAATAATGTCAACAAAAGGTTGATATATATGATACCAAGTTATGTGTTTATAATCCAATCAATCGAATTAATTTTAATTAAAAAATATTTTTAATATGATTGATGATAAATAACATATATGTAACATTTTTGTAAACATTACCATATTATATGTTCGTAATCAAATCAATTGAATCTAGTTTCATTAAAGAATGTGTTCAACGTGATCGATGATAAATAACATCAACATAACAATTGCATAGACGGTATCAAGTTATATGTGTAATCTAATCAATCTTTATTATTTAATGTGTTTAAGATTATTGATGATAAATAACATCAACATAACATTTATGAGGACAATAACAAGTTAAATGTTCGTAATCGAATCAATCTTCATTAACAAATGTGTTTAAGATGATCAATGATAAATAATAGCAACAACATTTACATGGACAATACCAAATTACATGTTCATAATAAAATCAAATAAATCAATTTTCATTAAGTAATGCCTTTAACATGATCGATAATAAATTACATGAACATAACATTTACATAGATAATACTATGTTCGTAATAAAATCAAACGAATCTATCTTCAATAATTTTGTGTTAAAGACGATCAAAGATAAATAACATCAACATAACATTATGTAGATAATACCAAGTTACAAGCCTATAATCAAATCAATCGACTCAACCTTCATTAACGAATGCCTTTAAGACGATTGATGATAAATGAAATCAACATCAAATAACAAGTTACATATTTGTAATGAAATCAAATAAACCAATCTTCATTAACAAATATGTTGTTGTCGATCGATGATAGATAATGTCAACATAATATTATGTTGACAATATGAAGTTATATGCTCATAATCAATTGAACCAATCTTCATTAATGAATGTGTTTAAGACAATCAACAATCGATGATAAATAACGTCAGTGTCACATTTATGTAGACAATACTAAGCTATATGCCCTAACCAAATCAATCTTAATAAACAAATGTGTTTAAGACGATTGATTATAAATAACAAGAATGTAACATTTACAGAGACAATACCAAGTTACATGTTGGTAATAAAATCAATGACATCAATCTTTGTTAATATACATGTTTAAGACGATCGATGATAAATAACATCACCATAACATTTATATAGACAATACCAAATTATATAGTCGAAATCAAGTTAATCAAACCAATCTTCATAAACAAATGTGTTTAAGATGATTGATGATAAGCAACATCAACATTACATTTACGTAGACAATACCAAGTTATATGTATATAATCAATCAATCAATCAATCCAATCTTTATTAACGAATGTCCTTAAGATGATTGATGATAAATAACATCAGCATATCATTCACATAGAAAATATCAAGTTATAAGTCTGTAATGAAATATGTCGGGCCAATCTTCAGCAACGGATGTTTTGAAGACAATCCATAATTTGTTGATCAATGCTAAATAATGTCAACGTAATATTTTTGTACACAATATCAAGTTATATGTTCATATTCAAATTGATCGAATCAATCTTTATTAACGAATGTGTTTAAGATGATCAATGATAAATAACATCAACATTACTTTTAGACAGATAAATACCAAGTTATATGTGTGCAATCAATTAAATCAAACCAATCTGAACGAATACCTTGTTGTCGATTGACAATAAATAACATTTATGTTTAAAAAACCAAGTTATATGTTCAATGATAAATAACATCAATGTAACGCATACGTAGACAATACCAAGTTATATGTTCATTATCGGATCAATTGAATCGATCTTCAATAACAAATATGTTTAAGATGATATATGATAAATAACATCAGCAGAACAATCATATGGACATTAAAAAATTTATGTTTTGTAATCAAATCAGTTAAACCAATCTTTTTTAATGAATATATTGTCACTGATCGATGATAAATAACATCCACATAACATTCATGCACACAATGCCAAGTTATATGTTTGTAATGAAGTCAATCAATCAATCTTTAGTAACAAATGTATTTTGAGATAATCGATCATAAACAACCCCAATGTAACATTTATGAAGATAATACCAAGTTATATGCTCATAATCAAATCAAACTTATCAACCTTCATTAATGAATGTGTTTAAGATGATCAATGATAGGTAACATTAATATTACATTTACGTAGACAATAAGTTCAATCGAACCAATCTTTATTAACGAATGTCTTTAAGATGATCGATTATAAATAACATTGATAAAACATTTTTGTATACATTACCTTGTTATATGTTCATAATCAAATCAATTGAATCAATCTTCATTAATAAATATGATTAAGATGATCGATGATAAATAACATCAACATAACATTTACCTATATGATACCTTGTTATATGTTTGTGGTCAAATCAATTGATTCAGTATTCGTTAGGGAATATGTTTAAGATGGTCGATGAAAAATAATATCAACATAACATTTACGTAGGTAATACCAAACTATATGTCTACAATCTGATTAATCGAGCTAATATTCATTAACAAATGTGTTTATGATGATCAATGATAAATAACATCAATGTAACATTTGTAAGGACAATACCAAGTCATATATTTTGTATTAAATCAATCATATCAATCTTTAAGAAAAAGTGTGTTTGTGTTTAAGATGATTGATGATAAATAACATCAAGTTAACATTTACATAGACAATGCCAAGTTATATGTTTACAATAAAATCAATCGAATCAATTTTCATTAACAAATGTGTTTAAAACAATCGATGATAAATAAAGATTATGGACATTTAATTTGGTTTTGTCTATGTGTAAGTTATATTGATGTTACTTATCATTGATCATCTTAAAGACATCCATTAATAAAGTCTAGTTCGATTGATTTAATCACAAATATACAACTTGGTATTATATATGCAAATGTTGTGTCCTTCAACAGATTCATTAATGATGATTGGTTCAATTGGTTTAATTACAAATATAAAACTTGGTAGCTTTTTTTACGTCAATGTTATATTGAGATTACTTATCATCAACCAACAACATATTAGTTAATGAAGATTGGTTGGATTGAATTGATTACAGAATATAACTTGATATTTGTCTACATAAAAAGTTATATGATGTTATTCATGATAGATCATCTTAAACATATTCATTAATGAAGATGAATTATTGATTCAATTGTGAATATATAACTCGGTGTTGTCTTTGTAAACGTTGTGTTGATGTTACATGTCTTCCATACACTTAAACGCATTCATTAGTGAAGAATTGATTGATTTGGTTATGAACATATAACTTGGTATTGTCTACGTAAATGTTACATTGATGTTATTTATCATCGATCTCTTAAATACATTCGTTAATGAAGATTGGTTCGATTGACTTGATTATGAAATTATAACTTTGATTTTTCTACATAATCTTTATCCTGATGTTATTTATCATCGCTCATCTTAAACACATTAATGAAGATTGATTCAGTTGATTTAATTACGAAAATATAACTTGATATTATCTATCTAAGTTTGCATTGATGTTATTTATAATCAATAATCTTAAACACATTTGTTAGCCAAGATTGTTTCGATTGGCATGATTATGAGCATATTACTTGATATTGTCTATGTAAATGTTTTGATGTTTCTTACCATCAGTCATCTTAAACATATTTGTTAATGAAGATTGGTGTAATTGATTTGCTTATGAACATGTAACTTTATATTGTCTAAGTAAATGCTATATTGATGTTTCTTAACATCGAATATTTTAAATACATCTACTAATGATGATTGATTCGATTAATTTAGTTATGAATGTATAACTCGATATTGTCTATGCAAACGTTGTGTTGATATTATTTATCATTGATGGTCTTAAAAACATTCGTTAATGAAAATTTATTTGTTTAATTTGATCATGTATATATAACTTGGTATTGTCTAGAAAAATGTTGTGTTGATGTTATTTTTTCAACAATAGTCTTAAACATATTCATTTTAGGGTACATTCAAGTAAAATCATGTTTACAAGGATGTGATATGCATTCAAAAAAATTAAATACGACAACAACACAGTATTGACTAGTTTTATGATAAAAAGGCATTTTCCAAGAGACAATAAGCAGCCAGACAAAACAAATTTGTGATAATGTGACTGCTAGATTCATTTTATGATTCATTCAAATAAAAACGTGTTTACAAGGCCTAGATAGAAACTAAAAAAAAAGTAAGTGCTTGGAAAAATTAAATGCAACAAAGACACTGTATGGACTGAATTTGTGATAAAAAAGTGATAAACGATTAGACAAAATAAATTGTGATAACATAAGTGCAGGATTTGTTTTAGGATGCACTCCGATAAAATATTGTTTACAAGGATGCAATAAGCAGTGGAAAAATTTAAATGCGATGATGCCACTATATGGATAGTTCTGACGATAAAAAGGCATTTACTAAGAGGTGATAAGCAGTCAGACAAAACAGATTGCGATAACGCAATTGCAAGATTCGTATTGGTACAATCAAATAAAATCATTTTTACAAGGATGTGATAAGCACTTGAAAAAATTAAATGTGACAAGGACACTATATGTACTAGTTTAACACTAAAATGGCATGTACTAAAAGGCGATAAGCTGTCAGACAAAACCGATTGCGATAGCACAACTATAGGATTCTTTTTAGGATGCAATCAAATAAATTTTGTTTACAAGGATGTGGCAAGTATTCAAAAAAATTAGATATGACAATCACACTATATGGACTGGTTTAATGATAAAAAGATGTTTACTAGGAGGTGATAACCAGTCAATCAAAACAAATTGCGACGACACAACTGCAACATTCATTTTAAGATACACACAAATAAAAATCATGTTTGCAAGGATGTGATAAGGACTCAGAAAAATTAAATGTGATAATGACACTATATGGATTGATAACACAACTATAGGATTCTTTTTAGGATGCAATCAAATAAAATTTTGTTTACAAGGATGTGGAAAGTATTCAAAAAAGTTAGATATGACAATCACACTAATGGACTGGTTTAATGATAAAAAGATGTTTACTAGGAGGTGATAACCAGTCAATCAAAACAAATTGCGACGACACAACTGCAACATTCATTTTAAGATACACACGAATAAAATGTGATAATGACACTATATGGATTGGTTTGCCGATAAAAAAACATTTACAAAGAGGCGATAACCAGTCAGACAACACAGACTACATGCAGGATTTGTTTTACGATACACTCAAACAAAATCGTGTTTACTAGGATGTGATAAGCACTCAAAAAAACTAAATGCAACAATGACTTGGTATGGTTTGGCTTAACGACAAAAAGTTGTTTACTATGAGGCAACCAGTACTCGAACAAAACAAATTGTAATAATGCAACTATAGTATTCGTTTTACGACACACTAAAAATAAAAATTGTGTTTACAAGGATGCAGTAAGGAAAAATTAAATGCAGCAATGACACTATATGGACTGGTTTGACAATAAACATGCATTTACTAAGAGGCGATAAGCAGTTAGGTAAAGCAAACTGTGTTAACATAATTGCAACATTCATTTTACGATACACGAAAATAAAATCGTGTTTACAAGTATGTGATAAGCACTTGAAAAAATTAAATGCAACGGCGGCATTGTATGGACTATCTTTACGATAAAAAGACATTTAGTAAGAGGGATAAAAAGACGTAAAAGAGATTGCGATTATGCAATTATAGGATTCGTTTTACGATATACACAAGTAAAATAGCATTCTCAAGGATGCGATAAGCACTCTAGAAACTTGAAGGCAACAACAACACTAGATGGATGGGTTTTACGATAAAAAGGTGTTTACTAAGAGGCAATAAGCAGTCAGACAAAACAGATTGCGACAACGCAACTTCAGGACTCGTTTTAGGATACACTCAAATAAATTGTGTTTACAAGGATGCAAAAAAGCACTCGAAAAAATTAAATGTGACAACATTAATTTATTGGTTTTATGATAAAAATGCATTTATTAAAAGGTGATAAGCTTTCAGACAAAACAGATTATGATAATTCAACTGCAAGATTCATTTTAGGATGCAATCAAATAAATCTTGTTTTAGAGGATGCAATTAGCACTAAAAAAAATAAATGCGACAATGACACTACATGGACTGGTTTTACGTTAAAAGGGGTGTTTATTAAGAGGTAATAAGCAGTCACACAAAACATATTGTGATAACACGACTACAACAATCATTTCAAGATACAATCAAATAAAATCGTGTTTATAAGGACATGATAAGGACTAAGAAAAAATAAATGAAACTGCAATGCTATACGGATTAGTTTCATACAATCAGACAAAACATCATGTGATAAGCAACTTCATGTTTGGTTTACTAGGAGGTGATAAGCAGTCAGAAAAAAATTGTGCGATAACACAACTGCAACATTCGTTTTACGATACACTCAAACAAAATTGTGTTTAATAGGACATGATAAGCACTAAAAAATATGAATGCGACAATGACTTAGATGGACTGGTTTTATGAAAAAAAAAACCCTTACTAAGAGGTGATCATTAGTCAGACAAAACATATTGACTCAGATGGACTGGTTTTATGAAAAAAAAAAACACTTACTAAGAGGTGATCATTAGTCACACAAAACATATTGCAATAATGCAATTACAGGATTTGTTTTACGATAAACTCAAACAAAAACATGTTTATAAAGACTAGATAAGCACTCGAAAAAATTAAATTCCACAACAACACAGTAAGGACAAGTTTGATGAAAAAAGGCATTTACTAAGAGGCAATAAACAGTCAAACAAAATGGATTGCGATAACACAACTGTAGGATTTGTTTTAGGATGCACTCAAATTAATTCATGTTTACAGAGACACAATAAGCACCCAAAAAAATTAAATCCGACAACATTGTATGGACTATGGTGTTTACTAAGAAGCAATAAGCAATCAGGCAAAACAGATTGTGATAATATGACTACAAGATTCATTTTAGGATACACTTAAATAAAATCGTGCTTACTAAGACATAATAACCACTCAAAAACAATTTTATTTGAGTGTTTTGTACAATGAATCCTAGAGTTGCATCATTTCAATCTGTTTTGCTTGACTGCTTATCGCCTCTTGTGAATGCCTTTTCATCGTACAACTAATCCACGAAGTGTTGTTGTCACATTTAATTTTTTTGAATGTTTATCGCATCTTTGTATGCAGAATTTTATTTGAGTGTATCGTAAAATGAATCATGTAGTCTCGTTATCGTAAAAAGTTTTGTCTGAGTACTTTTCACCTCTTAGTAAATGCCTTTTCATCATGAAACCGGTCCATATATTGTAGTTGTCGCATTTAATTCTCTTGAGTGTTTTTCTATGTCTTGTAAACATGATTTTATTTGAATGTATCGTAAATCGAATCCTGCAGTTGCATCACGTCAATCTATTTTGCCTGGCTGCTTATAACGTCTTTGTCAATACCTTTTTATCGTAACACTAGTTCGTACCTTGTCGTTGTTGCATATAATTTTTCTGAATGCTTATCACGCCCTTGTAAATATGATTTTACTTGAGTGTATCATAAAACGAATCATGTAGTTGCATTAACATATAGGTTTTTGTGCTTATACCCTCCTTGTAAGCATAAGTTTATTTGTGTGTATTGTAAAACGAATCCTATAGTTGCATTATCACACATTTTTTTGTCTGACTGCTTATGACCTCTCAATAAATGTCTTTTTATCGTAAATCTAGTCCATATAGTGTCATTGTTGCATTTAATTTTTGCGAGTGCTTGTCACATCCTTGTAAACATGATTTTATTTAAGTGTATCATAAAACAGATCCTACATTGGTGTTATTTCATCTGTTTTGTTCGACTGCTTATCGCCACTTAGTAAACACTTTTACATCGTAAAACTAGTCCATATGGTGTCGTTGTCACAATTAATTTTTTTGAGAGCATATTGCATCCTTATAATCACAACTTTACTTGAGTGTATCATAAATTGAATCCTATAGTTGTGTTATTACATGATTTTTTGTGCTTATCACATCCTTATAAACATGATTTTATTTTAGTGTATCATGAAATGAAACTTGTAGTTGTGTTACTGCAATCTGATTTGTCTGACTACTTAGCACCTCCTAGTAAATGTCTTTTTATCATAAAACAAGTCCATATCATGTCCTTCTAAACATGATTTTACTTCAGTGTATTATAAAACAAATCCTACAGTTGTGCTATCACACGATTTTTGTGTTTATCGTGTCCTTATAAACAAGATTTTATTTGAGTTTATCATAAAACAAATCATGCTATTGGGTAATTGCAATTTGTATTGTCTGACCGCTAATCGTTGCTTAGCAAATGCCTTTTTTTCCGTATAACCAGTGCATAGAATGTTGTTGTTGCATTTAAAATTTTTGAGTGCTTATCGCATCCATGTAAACATGATCATACTTGAATATATTGTAAAATGAATCCTGCAGTTGCTTATCACAATCTGTTTTGTCTAACTCTTTATTGCCTTGTAGTAAATGCCTTTTTATCATATAACCATTCCATACAGTGTCGTTGTTACATTCAGTTTTTTTAAATGGTTATCATGTCCTTGTTAAATTGATTTTGTTTGTGTGTATCATAAAATGAATTATCCAGTTGCGTTATCGTAAAACCAAAAAAATGAAGGTTAATCACATTTAAAGTTTATATCACATCTTGTAAACATGATTTTGCTTGAGTGTATCATAAAACGAATCATAAAGCTTGCTATGTTATCACATGATTTTTAGGGCTGATCGTGGCCTTGTAAACACGATTTCATTTGAATGTATTATGAAACAAATCTTGCAGTTTTGTTATCACATGATTTTTTGTTTGACTGCTTACCTCCTCTTAGTAAAATGCCTTTTTATTGTAAAACCATTCCACACGGTATCATTGTCAAATGTAATTTTTTTAATGCTTACCACGTCCTTGTAAACAAGATATTATTTGAGTGAATCCTAAAACGAATCTTGCAGCATTGTTGCACAATTTTTTGTCTAACTATTTATCGCCTCTTAGTAAACAACTTTTTATCATAAAGCTAGTCCACATAGTGTCGTAGTCACATTTAATTTTTTTGAGTGCTTACGTGTCCTTGTAAACATGATTTTACAAAAGTGTATCGTAAAGCGAGTCCTACAACTGCATTATCACACGTTTTTTTGTGTTTAACACATCCTTGTAAGCATGATTTTATTTTAGTGTATCGTGAAAAAAATTTTCTGTTATCACAATCTATTTTATCTGACTACTTATCGCCTCTTGATAAGACCTTTTTATCATAAAAATAGTCAATACAGTGTCATTGTCGATTTAATTTTTCGAGTACTTATCGTGTCTTTGCAAAGATTATTTTTCCTGAGTGTATCATAAAATGATTCGTCAAGTTAATTTATCACACTATTTTTAGTGCTTATCGCATCTTCGTAAACACAGTTTCATTTGAGTGTTTCACAAAATGAATCTTAAAGTTGCCTGATTGCAATCTGTTGTCAAACAGCTTATTGCCCCTTAGTAAACACATTTTTATCATAAAACTAGTCCATACATTGTCATTGTCCCATTTAAGTTTTTTTTTTTTTTAGTGTCAATCGCGTCCTTAAAAATATGATTTTATTTGAGTGTATCATAAAATGAGTTCTGTAGTTGTGTTATCGCATAATTTTTAGTACTTATCACATCTTTGTAAACATGATTTCGCTTGTGTTTATCATAAAATGAATCCTACAGCTATGTTATCACATGAGTTTTTGTCTAATGATTTTTCACCTCTTCATAAACACCTTTTCGAAAATCCAATCCATATAGTGTCATTGTCACATTTAATTTTTTTTTATTTCTTATTGCCTCGTAAACAAGATTCCATTTGGGTGTATCCTAAAATGAATCTTGTAGTTGTGTTCTCGCAATTTTTTTTATCTGATTGTTTATCGCCTCTTAGTAAATACCTTTTTATCATAAAATCAATCCATACAATGTCGTAGTTGCATTTAATTTTTCTGAGTGTTTCATATCCATGTAAACACAATTTTTCTTGAGTGTATCATAAAACAAATACTATAGTTGCATTGTCGTATGATTTTATGTGCATATCTCATCTTTGTAAACACGGTTTTGTTTGAGTGTATCGTAAATGAACCCTATAGTTGTTTTATCATAATCTGTTTTGTCGGACAGCTTAACGCGACTTTGTAATGCCTTTTTATTGCAAAACCACTCCATTGAGTGTTGTTGTCGCATTTAATTTTTTTTATTACTTATCGCGCCCTTGTAAACACCATTTCAGTTGATTGTACCGTAAAATGAATCCTGTAGCTACATTATCACATGATTTATTGTATTTATTGCATCCCTGCGAACATGATTTTATTTGAGTATATAGTGAAATGAGCCTTGCATTTTCATTATTGCAATTTGTTTTGTCTGACTACTTATCGCCCATTAGTAAACACCTTTTTATTGTAAAACCATTCCATTTAGTGTCATAGTGACATTTATTTTTTTTGAGTGTTTACTGTGTCCATGTAAATATGATTTTACTTGAGTGTTTCACAAAATGGTCTTGTAGTTGCATTATCGCATGATTTTATGTGTTTATCACTTCCTTGTAAACATGAATTTATTTGAGTGTTTCGTAAAATGATTCATGCAGTTATATTATTGCAATCAATTTTGTATGATTTCATATCACCTCTTAGTAAACTCTTTTTTATAGTAAAATCGATTCATACAATGTCGTTGTCACATGTGGTTTTTTTTAGAGCTTATCACGTCTTGTAAACATGATTTTGTATGTATTGTAAAAGGAATAATGTATTTACGTTATTGCAATTTGTTTTGTTTGACTACTTATTACCTCTTAGTAAAGGCCTTCTTATCATAAAATCAGTCTATACAATGTCATTGCATTTAATTTTGCCAAATGCGTACTGCCTCTTACTGTAAACACAATTTTACTTGGGTGCATCATAAAACGAGTCATGAAGTTGCATTGTCACACGTTTCTTAGTGCTTATCGCATCCACATGATTTTATTTGAGTGTATCATGAAATGAATACTGCATTTGCATTGTCGCATGAATTTTTTGTCTAACTGCTTATCGCTCTTAGCAAATGCCTTTTTATTGTAAAACAGTCCATACAAAGTAGTTGTCGCATTTAATTTTTTCAAGTGCTTATCACATCCCTATAAACACTATTTTATTTAAGTGTATTGTAAGACCAATACTGCAGTTGCGTTATCACAATCTATTCTGTTCGAATGCTTATTGCCTCTTTGTAAATGCCCTTTTTATCATCAAACCAATCCATAAAATGTCGTTGTCATATTTAATTTTTTTGAGTGCTTATCGTATCCTTGTAAACACACTTTCGTTTGAGTATAGTGTAAAATGCAATCTGTAGTTGTGTTTTTGCAATCTATTTAGTGGAACTGCTCATCACCTCATAGTAAATGCTCTTTTTTCTGAGTGCTTACTGCTCATCACCTCATAGTAAATGATTTTTTGTGTTTATTGCATCCTTGTAAACACAATTTTATTTGAGTATATCGAAAAATGAATCCTATAGTTGCGTTATCACAATCTATTTTGTGTGACTGCCTGTTGCTTCTCAATAAACATGGTTTCGTTTGAATGTATCGTAAAATGCATTATGTAGTTGCCTTTTCGCAATCTGTTTAGTCCAACTACTCATTGCCTCTTAGTAAACACCTTTTTTTGAGTGCTTACTACATCCATGTAAATATGATTTTACTTGAGTGCTTCATAAAATGAATCCTGTAGCTGCATTATCACATGATTTTTTGTGTCCATTGCATCCTTGTAGACACAATTTTATTTGAGTGTAATGTAAAACGAATTATACAGTTGTGTTATCACAATCTGTTTTGTGTGACTGTTTTTTTCAATTGCTTATTGCCTCTTATTGATGGCATGTTATCATAAAATTAGTCCATACAGTGTTGTCGCATTTAATTTTTCTGAATGCATAGTGTGTCCTTCTAAATACAATTTTACTTGAGTGTATCATAAAATGAACGATAAAGTTGTGTTATCGCATGTTTTTTAGTGCTTATCGCAGCATTGTAAACATGATTTTATTTGACTATCATAAAACAAATCTTGCATTTGTGTTATTGCATGATTTTTTGTCTGACAACGTATTGCCTCTTAGTAAATGTTTTTTTATCGTAAAACCTATCCATACAGTGTCGTTGTCACATTTAATTGTTCCAAGTGCTTATTGTGTCCTTGTAAACACGATTTTGTTTGAGTGTATCACAAACCAATACTGTAGTTACATTTTCACAATTTGTTTTGTCCCAATGCTTATCACCTTTTAATAAACATCCTTTTATCATCAAACTAGTCTATAGTGAGTTCATTTCATATTTCTTTTCTGAGTGCTTGTCATGTCCTTGTAAACACGATTTTATATAAGTGTTTCGTAAAATGAATCTTGTAGTTGCATTATCGCAATCCATTTTGTCTGACTGCTAATCGCTTCTTAGTAAACTTCTTTTTATCATAAAACCAATCCATAGAATGTCGTTATCACATTTAATTCTTCTTAATCCTTATCGCGTACTTGTAGACATGATTTTCATACTATATTGTAAGACGAATCCTGCAGCTGTGTGATCACAGACTGTTTTGCTTGATTGATTATTGTCTCTTAGTAAATGCCTTTTTATCATAAAACATGCCCATATCGTGTCATTGTCGCATTTAATTTTTTTGAGTGCTTTTTGTGTCCTTATAAAACAAATCCTATAATTTTCGACTGCTTAATGCCTCTTAGTAAATGGTTTTTTATTATAAAACCCTTTCACATAGTGTTGTTGTCGCATTTAATATTTCCAAGTGCTCATTGTGTCCTTGAAACACAATTGTTATTTTAAAATATCATAAAACCAATATTACAATTGCATTATCACAAATTTGTTTTGTCCAAATGCTTATCAGCTCTTAGTGAATGTCCTTTTATCATCAAATCAGTCCATAGAGTGCTCTTATTAAACACAACTTTATTTCAATGTATCGTAAACGAGTCATGCAGTTGCATTATCACAATCTGTTTTGTCCAACTAGTTATCTGTTCTTAGTAAATGCCTCTTTATCATAAAACTAGTCTAGACCATGTCGTTGTCGCACTTAATTTGTTTGAGTTCTTATCACGTCCATGTAAACACGATTTTATTTGAGTGTATCGTAAAACAAATCCTACAGTTGTGTTATAGCATGATTTTTTTTGTCCAATTGCTTGTCGCTTTTTAGTAAACACCTTTTTATCATAAAACTAGTCTATACAGTGTTGTCTCATTTAATGTTTCCAAGTGCTTATCTCATCCTTGTAAACACGATTTTATTTTAATGTATCGTAAAACCAATACTAGAGTTGCATTCTCGAAATCTGTTTTGTCTGAATGCTTATTGCCCCTTAGTAAATGCCCTTTTATCGTCAAACCAGTTCATAGATTGTATCGTAAAACGAATCCTGGTGTTGCATTATCATAATCTATTTTGTCTGACTACTTATCTCTTCTTAGTAAACACCTTTTATAGTAAAACTAGTCCATACAGTGTCATCCATAGAGTGCTTATCGTGCCCTTGTAAACATGATTTTATTTAAGTGTTTCCTAAAATGAACCCTGTTGTTGCATTATCTCAATCTATTTTGCTTGACTGCTTATCACCTATTAGAAAATGTCTTTTTATCATGAAACTAGACTGTACCATGTCATTGTTGCATTTAATTTTTTCGAGTACTTATTGCATCCTTGTAAACGTGTTTTTACTTGAACATATTGTAAAACGAATAAACACAATTTTATTTGAGTGTATTGTAAATTGAATCTCGTAGTTGGCATTTCACACATTTTTTTGTCCAATTGCTTATCACCTCTGAGTAAATGCCTTTTTATCGTAAAGACAGTCCATGTGGTATTGTGGTCACATTTAATTTTTCTGGGTGGTTATTGCGTCTTCGTAAACACAATTTTATCTGAATGTATCCTAAAATGAATCCTGCAGTTGCATTATCATAGTTGATTTTGTTTGACTGCTTATCGCCTCTCAATAAACCCCTTTTTGTCTTTAACCTAGTCCGTAGGTTGTTGTCGCATTTAATTTTTTTAAGTGCTTGTCACGTACATGTAAACACAATTTTACTTTGGTGTATCGTCAAACAAGTCTAGTAGTTGCAATATCACATGACTTGTTGTGCTTATTATCTTTGTAAACACAATTTTGTTTTAGTGTATTGTATAAATAATTTTGCAATTGCATTATCACAATCTGTTTTGTCTGACTGCTTACTGCTTCTTAGTGAATGCCTTTTTATAGTAAAAACAGTCCATGTAATGTTATTGTAGCATTTAAATTTTTTTATTGTTTCGTATAATGAATCATGCAGTTATGTTAACACAAAGTGTTTCGTTTGACTCTTAAAATGCTCTTAATAAATGCCTTTGTATTGTAAAATAGTCCATACAGTGTTGTTGTTGCATTTAATTTTTCTGAGTGCTTATTGTGTCCTTGTAAACACAATTTTACATGAGTGTATCATAAAACAAATCATATAGTTGCATTATCGTACAATTATTTATGCTTATCACATCCTTGTAAATATGATTTTATTTGAGTATATCGTAAAATAAATACTGCAGCTACGTTATTGTAATATATTTTGTATGACTACTTATCGCCTCTTAGTAAATGCCTTTTTATCGTAAAACCAGTCCATATAGTGTCATCGCATTTAATTTTTCTGAATGCTTATCAGGTTCTTCTAAACCCAATTTTATTTGAGTGTATGGTAAAACAAATCCTGAAGTTGCGTTATCACAATCTTTTTGTCTAACTTCTTATTGACCCTTAGCAAATGCCTTTTTATCGTAAAAAAATCCATATAGTGTTGTTGTCGCATTTTATTTTTTCAAGTACTTACTCTGTCCTTGTAAAAACGATTTTACTGGAGTGCATCATCAAACGAATCATGAAGTTGTTTTACCACATGATTTTTTGTGCTTATTGCGCCTTGTAAATGCGATTTTATTTGTCCACATCCTAAAATAAATTCTATAGTTCTGTTATCGCATGACTTTTTGTTAGACTGCATATCATTTCTTAGTAAAACGACTTTTTATTAGAAAAACTGTCCATATAGTGTTGTTATCACATTTAATTTTTCTAAGTGTTTATCGCATCCTTGTAAACATAATTTTATTTGAGTATATAGTAAAATGAATCCTATAGTTGCATTATCACAATCAGTTTTGTCTGACTGCTTATTGCTTCTTAGTAAATGCATTTTTATCGTCAAGTGAATCCAAATAGTATCGTTGTTATATTTAATTTTTGTGAGCGCTCGTCACATGCATGTAAACAAAATTTTATTTGAGTGTATCATAAAACAAATCCAATAGTTGCATTATGAAAATATGTTATGTCTGACTGCTTATAGCTTCTTAGTAAATGCCATTTTATCGTAAAATTGGTCGTTGTTGCATTTGATTTTTTTTAGTGCTTATCGCATCCTTGTAAACATGGTTTTATTTGAGTGTATCATAAAACGAGTCTTACAGTTGTGTTATCAAAATCTATTCTGTCTAACCGCTTATTAACACTTAGTAAACACCTTTTTATCGTAAAATCAATTCATACAATGTCGTTGCAACATTTAATTATTTCGAGTGCTTATCTTGGCCATGTAAACATGATTTTGTTTGTGTATACTGTAAAACGAGTCCTATAGTTGCATTATCACAATCTATTCTATGCAACTGCTGATCGTCTCTAAGTATATGACTTTTAATGGTAAAATTAGCCCATATCAAGTCATTGTCGCATTTAGTTTTTTTCAAGTGTTTGTCACATCCTAGTAAACAAGATTTTATTTGGATGTATCATAAAATGAATCTTACAATTGCATTATTGGAATATATTGTGTTTGAATACTTACGCGTCTTAATAAACTCCTTTTTATCTTAAAACCAGCCCATATAGTGTCGTTGTCACATTTAATTTTTTCAAGTGTTTATCATGTCCTTGTAAACATGATTTTATTTGAGTGTATCATAAAACAAATCCTGTAGTTGCGTTATTGCAATCTGTTCTGTCCAGTTGCTTATCATTTCTTAGTAAATGTCTTTTTTCATCAAACTAGTCTTTACAGTGCTGCTGTAGCATTTAATTTTTTGGAGTCCTTAACATGTTCATGTAAATGTCTTTTTATCATAAAACCAGTCTATACAGTGTCATTATTGCATTTAATTTGTCTGAGTGTTTATCACATCCTTGCAAACATGATTTCATTTGAGTGTATTGTAAAACAAATCGTGTTTACAAGACCTAGAAAAATACTTGAAGGAATTAAATGTGACAATGATACTATATGGATTGGTTTTACGAGAAAATTTTACTAAGAGGTGAAAAGCAGTCAAACAAAATAGATTATGATAATGGAGTTACAGGATTCACCTAATGATACACTCAAAATAAAATCGTGTTTACAAGGACGTGATAAGCACTAAGAATAGTTAAATGCAACACAACACTATATGGACTGGTTTTATGGTAAAAAGACATTCACTAAGAAGTCATAAGCAGTCAAACAAAATAGATTTTGATAACGCAATTATATGATTCGTTTTACGATACACTTAAATAAAATTGTGTTTACAAGGACGCAATAAGCACTAAAAAAAAATCAAATACGACAACAACACTCTATGGTTTGGTTTGATGATGAAATTTTGTTTACTAGAAGGTGATAAGCATTCAGACAAAATAGATTGTGATAACAGATCTACAGTATTGGTTTTACGATACACTAAAATAAAATAGTGTTTAGGCGGATGCGATGAACATTTGAAAAAAATAAATGCGACAACAACACTGTATGGATTGCTTTTACGATGAAAAGGCATTTACTAAGAGGCAATATAAGCAGTCGGGCAAAAAATCATGCGATAACGCAACTTCAGGATTGTTTTATCACTTAAATAAAATCGTGTTTTCAAGGACACAATAAGCACTCTGAAAAATAAACTGCGACAATGACATATTATGGACTAGTTCTACACTAAAAAGGCATTCACTAAGAGGCGATAAGTTGTCAAGCAAAGCAAATTGCGATAATGCAACTGCAGTATTCATTTTATGATGCACTCGAGTAAAATTGTGTACACAATGATGCAATAAAAACTCCAAAAAATTAAATGTGACAGTAACACTTCATTCTTCTGGTTTTACAACTACACAATTGAAGGATTTGCTTTACAATACACACCACCAAAATAGTTTTTACAAGGATGCAATAACCACTTAGAAAAACTAAATGTTACAACGACACTCTATAGAACTGGTTATACGATGGAAAGGCATTTACTAAGAGGTGACAAGGATTCAAACAAAACAAATTGCGGCAACACAACTGTGGGATTTATTTTACGATACATTCAAGTAAAATCATGTTTATATGGATGCAATAAGCACTCAGAAAAATTAAATATGACAACAGCACTGTATGTCCTGATTATACAAAAAAAGGTGTTTACTAAGAGTCGATTAGCAATCAAACAATACAAATTATAATTACCCAATAGTAGGATTCGTTTTACGAAAAACTCAAATAAAATATTGTTTATAAGGACACGATAAGCACAAAAAAACATGTGATAACGCAGTTGAAGGATTTGTTTTATAATACACTAAAGTAAAATCATATTTACAAGGATGTGATAAGCACTCAAAAAAATTAAATGTGGCTACAACACTATAAGGATTGGTTTTACGATAAAAAGACGTTTATTAGGAGTTGCTAAGTAGTGACAAATCATATTGCAAAAGTGCAACTGTAGGATTGATTTTATGATACACTCAAATAAAATCATGTTTGTAAGGATGCGATAAGCACAGAAAAATCATGTGATAATGTAACCGTTGGACTCATTTTAGGATACATTCAAGTAAAATTGTGTTTACAATGCAATATGAACTCAAAAAAATTAAATGCGACAAATGACACTGTATGGGCTAGTTTTACGATCAAAAAGCGTTTACTAAGTGGCAATAACAGTCAGACAAAACAAATGAAATAACACAAGTGCAAGATTTATTTTACATTCAAACAAAATCATGTTTACAAGGACGCAACAAGAACTCACAAAAATTAAGTGCGGCAATGACACTACATGAACTGGCTTTACAATAAAAAGGCATTTACTAAGAGGTCATAAGGAGTCAGACAAAAAATTATATGATAATGCAACTGTAGGATTCGTTTTATAGTACAAAAAATAAAATTTTGTTTACAATGAGGGTATGATTATGCATTAATGCAATTACAAGATTTGTTTTACCATACACCCGAGTAAAATCATGTTTCCAAGGCCATGACAATAATTCAAAAAAATTAGATGTGACAACGGCACAGCGTGGACTAGTTTTACGACAAAAACACGTTTATGAAGAGATGATAAGCAATTAGGCAAAATAGACTAAGATAATGATGCTACTATAGGATTCGTTTTACGAAGTACTCAAATAAAATCGTGTTTCCATGGCCTAGAAAAACACTCAAAATAATTAAATGTGACAATGACATTGTATGGACTTGTTTTACGATGAAAAGGCATTTACTAAGAGGAGAAAAGCAGTCAGACATAACATATTAGAATAACACAATTATAGGATTCATTTTACAATACACTCAAATATTATCATGTTTACAAGGTCGCGATAAGCACTAAGAAAAATTAAATGTGACACGACACTGTATGAACTGATTTATGATAAAAAGACATTTATTAAGATGCAATAAGTAGTGAGACAAAACATATTACAATAACGCAACTGTATGATTCATTTTACAATACACTCAAATGAAATTGCATGTACAAGGAAGCGATAAGCACTCAAAAAAATTAAATGACAATGACACTCTATGGATTGGTTTGACGATAAAATTTCATTTATTAATGATAAGCATTCAAACAAAATAGATTGCGATAACAAATTTGCAGCATTGGTTTTTGAATACACTATAATAGAATCATGTTTACAAGGATGCGATAAGCATTTGGAAAAATTAAATGCAACAATGACACTATATGAATTGGTATTATGGTAAAAAGACTTTTACTAAGAGGCGATAAGTAGACAGACAAAAAATCATGTGATAACACAACTTCATGATTTGTTTTATGATACGCTCAAATAAAATCATGTTTACAAGGATGCGATAAGCACTTGAAAAAATAAAATGCGACAACCACATGATATGGACTAGTTTTATGATGAAAAGGCATTCACTAAGAGGCGATAAGCAGTTACACAATACAGATTGTGAAAACGCAACTGTAGGATTTGTTTTACGATGCTTTCAAGTAAAATCATGTTTACAAGGATGCAATTAAAACTCAAAAAAAAAATAAATGTGATGACACTTAATTATTCTGGCTTTACGATAAGAAGATTCGTTTTACGATACACACCAACAAAATCATTTTTACAAGGACGCGATAACTCAAAAAAACTGAATGTGACAACGATAATGTATGGACTGGTTATACAATAAAAAGACATTTACTAAGAGGCGATAAGTTGTTGAACAAAATAGATTACGATAACGCAAGTAGAAGATTCATTTTACGATACACTCAAGTAAAATCATATTTATATGGTTGCGATAAGTACTTAAAAAAATTAAATGTGATGACACTGTATGCATTGGTTATACAAAATCAAGTGATAGCACATACAAGGACTAGATAAACATAAAAAATCAAGTGATAGCACAACTATAGTATTTGTTTTATACGACACTAAAGTAAAATCATTTTTACAAGGATGCAATAAGTGCTCCAAAAACAAATTAAATGTGACTACAACACTATATGAATCGATTTTATGATCAAAAGGCATTTACTTTGAGATGCTAAGTAGTCAAACAAATGAGGTTGTGATAATGCAACTGCATGATTCATTTTACAATATACTCAAATAAAATCATGTCTATAAGGATGCGATAAACACAAAAAATCGTGTGAGAACGCAACTGCTAGACTCGTTTTAGGATACATTATAGTAAAATCATGTCTACAAGGATGCAATACGCACTTAGAAAATTAAATGCGACAATGACACTATGTGGACTAGTTTTATGATCCAAAAATGTTTACTAAGTAGTGATAAGTAGTCAGACAAAACAAATGAAATAACGCAAATGCAGGATTTGTTTTACGATACACTCAAATAAAATCCTGTTTACAAGGACATGACAATAACTCACAAAAATTAAATGAGACGACATTCTATGGACTAGCTTTACGATAAAAATGCATTTACTAAGTGGTCTTACACAAATAAAATCATTTTTACAAGTAGGGTATCAACACAAAAACTCCTGCATTAATGCAACTGCAGGATTCATTTTACGATATATTCAAGTCTTGTTTACAAGGACATGATAAGCATTCGAAAAAATTAAATTTGACAACGACATGGTATGAACTAGTTTATGACAAAAAGGCATTTACAAAGATGCGATAAGGAGTCAGGCAAAACTGATTGAGACGATGCAACTGCAGGATTTGTTTTACAAGACACTCAAATAAAATTGTGTTTATAAGGCCTAGAAAAGCATTTGAAAGAATTAAATGCAACAAAGACAATGTATGGACTGGTTTTATGATAAAAAGGCATTCACTATGAGGCAAAAAGTAGTTGAACAAAACAAATTACAATAATGCACTTACAGGATTTATTTTATGATACACTCAAATAAAATCGTGTTTACAAGGACACGATGAGCACTAAGAAAAGTTAAATGTGACATAACATTGTATGGACTAGTTTTATGACAAAAGGCATTTACTGAGAAGCGATAAGTAGTCAAACAAAATATGTTACAATAACGCAACTATAAGATTCGCTTAATGTTACACTCAAATGCAATTGTGTTTACAAGGATATGATACGTACTCGAAAAAAATAAATACAACAACGACACTCTATGGATTGATTTCACGATAAAATTCTGTTTACTAGGATGCAATAAGTATTCAGACAAAACAGATTGTGATACAATATTGATTTTGTGATACACTAAAATAAATTCACGTTTAGAAAGATGCAATGAATGTTTGGAAAAATTAAATGTGACAATAACACTATATGGACTAGTTTTACAATAAAAAGGCTTTTGTTAAGAGGCGACAAGCAGTCAGACAAAAAAACATGTGATAAGCAAAACTTCAAGATATGTTTTACGATAGACTCACATAAAATCAGTTTTACAAGAACGAGATAAGCACTCGAAAAAATAAAATGCGACAATGACATGGTGTAGACTAATTTTACAATAAAAATGTGTTCACTGAGAGGCAATAAGCAGTTCAAAAAAACATATTGTGATAATGCAACTGTAGGATTCGTTTTACGTTACACTCAGGTAAAATTGTGTTTGCAAGGGCATTATAAAAACTCAAAAAAATTAAATGCTACAACGACACTTCATTCTTCTAGTTTTACAACAACACAACTAGAGGATTCATTTTACGATACACACCAACAAAATCTTTGTTTTTTTCAAGGACACGATAACCACTTAGAAAAATTGAATGCAACAATGGCACCTTATGGAGTGATTATATGATAAAATATTGTTTACTTAGAGACTATAAGGAGTCGAACAAAATAGATTGTGATAATACAACTGCAGGATTCATTTTACGATACACCCAAGTAAAATCATGTTTACATGGATGCAATAAGCACTCAGGAAAGTTAAATGCGACAATAACACTGCATGCACTGGCTATACAAAAAAAGATGTTTGCTAGGAGGTGATTAGCAATTAGACAATACAAATTGCAATTACCTAATAGCAAGATTCGTTTTACGAAAAACTCAAATAAAAACTTGTTTACAAGGATGCAATAAACACAAAAAATCGTGTGATAATGCAACTACATGATTTGTTTTAGGATACACTCAAGTAAAATCATGTTTACAAGGATGTGATATAGACTCAAAAAAATTGAATGCTTCAGCGGTACTATATAGATTACTTTTACGATCAAAAGGTGTTAACTAAGTGGTGATAAGCAGTCGGACAAGACAGATGAAATAATGCAAATGCACAATTTTCTTTACAATACACTAAAAAAAATCATGTTTACAAGGATGCGACAATAACTCACAAATATTAAATGCGACAACATCACTATATAGACTGGCTTTATGATAAAAAGACATTTACTAAGAGGTCATAAGCAGTCAGACAAAAAAAAGTGCGATAATGCAATTGTAGGATTCGTTTTACAATATACACAAGAAAATCGTGTTTACATTAAGGTACAAGCACAAAAAAATCTTGTGTTAATGCAACTACATGATTCGTTTTACGATACACCTAAGTAAAATCATGTCAACAAGAATGTGATAAGCATTCAAAAAAATTAAATGTGGCAACGACACTGTATGGACTAGTTTTACGGTAAAATGTGTTTACGAAGAGATGATAAGTAGTCAAACAAAATATATTGAGATGGTGCAATTGCAGGATTTGTTTTACGAAACACTCAAATAAAATTGTGTTTACAATGCCTAGAAAATACTGGAAATAATTAAATGCAACAACAACATTGTATGGACTGGTCTTATGATAAAAAAAACATTTACTAAGAGGTGAAAAGCAATTGAAAAAAACAGATTATAGTAGCCCAATTGCAGGATTCATTTCACGATACGCTTGAACAAAATCGTGTATACAAGGACGTGATAAGCATTTAGAAAAAAATAAATGTGACAACCACACTATGTTGACTATTTCTATGATAAAAGATGTTTATGAAAAGGTGATAAGCAGTCCGGCAAACAGATTCAGATTTACGAAACACCCAAATAAAATTGTGTCTACATGGCCTATAAAAACACTTGATAGAATTAAATGCGACAACGACACTATATAGACTAGTTTTACAATAAAATGGCATTTACTAACAAGGCAAACAAAACAAATGACGATAACACAACTATAGGATTCGTTTTACGATACACTCAAATAAAATTATGTTTGCAAAGACATGATATACACTATGAAAAATTAAATGTGACACAACATTGTATGGACTCGTTTTATGATAAAAAGGCATTTACTAAGAAGCAATAAGTAGTCAGACAAAACAAATTATGATAATGCAATTATATGATTCATTCTATGATACACTCAAATGAAATTGTGTTTGCAAGGATGCGAGAAGCACTCGAAAGAATTAAATATGACAATGACACTCTATGGATTGGTTTGATGATAAAATTTTGTTTACTAGGATGCGATAAGCATTCAGACAAAATAGATTGTGATAACATATCTGTAGTATTGGTTTCACAATACACTAAAATAAAATCGTGTTTAGAAGGACGCGATTACCATTTGGAAAAATTAAACACGACAATGACAGTACATGGACTGGTTTTACGATAAACATGCGTTTACTAAAAGGCGATAAAACAATTAGACAAAAAATATGTGATAATGCAACTTCAAAATTTGTTTTACAACACACTCAAATAAAATCGTGTCTACAATGACGCGATAAGCACTCGAAAAAATAAAATGCAACAATGACACAGTATGGACTAGTTTTACGATAAAAATGCATTAACTAAGAGGCGATAAACAATCAAACAAAACAAATTGTGATGATGCAATTGAAGGATTCGTTTTAATTACGAAACACTCAAATAAAATCATGTTTACAAGGCATAGATAAGCATTCAAAAAAAAAAAAATCAAATGTGACAATGACACTGTATGGACTGGTTTTAAGATAAAAAGGCATTTTCTAACTGGGAAAAATCAGTCAGACAAAACAAATTGCAATAATGCAACTACAATACGATACACTTAAATAAAATCATGTTTACGAGGATGTGATAAGCACATGAAAAAATTAAATGCGACAACAACGTTGTATGGACTGATTTTAAGATAAAATGGCGTTTACTAAGAGGCGATAAGCAGTCAGACAAAAAATCATGCAATAATGTAAGCTTCATTTTACAATACACTTAAATGAAATTGTGTTCGCAATGATGCGATAACACAACTTCATGATTCATTTTATGTTACACTCAAGTAAAATGGTGTTTACAAGGACACAATAAAAACTCAAAAAAATTAAATAAAACCACACTTCATTCATTTCTTTTTTCATAAAGGGGCCTTAACTAAGAGGCAATAAGTAGTTGGATAAAATAGATTGTGATAATGCAACTAGAGGATTAGTTTGACGATACACTCCAATAAAATCATTTTTACAAGGACGTAATAGGCACTAAAAAAAAACTAAATGTGACAACGATACTACATGGATTGGTTTTGCGATCAAAAGGTATTTACTAAGAGGCGATAAGGAGTCAGACAAAATAAATTCTGATAACACAACTATAGGATTCATTTGATGATATACTCACACAAAATTGTGTTTAAATGGTCGTGATAAACATAAAAAACAATGCGATAATGTAACTATAGGATTCATTTTACGATACTGTCAAGTAAAATCATGTTTACGTGCATGCGGTATGCACTCAAAAAAAATTAAATGTGAAAACGAGAATATATGCACTGGTTTTACGATAAAAAGATATTTACTAAGAGGTGATAAGCAGTCAGACAAAACAAATTGCAATAATGACAACAGGATTCGTTTTCAAAAAACGCAAATAAAAACCTACTTCCAAGGACATGATAAACACAAAAAATTGTGCGATAATGCAATTGTAAAATTCGTTTTATAAGACACTCAAGTAAAATCATGTTTATAAGGATGTGATAAGCAGTCGAAAAAATTAAATGCGACAACGACATTATTTCCTTACTTTTGTTGATGATTTCTCTCATTGTACTTGGGTGTAACTCATGTGCTATAAATCTGAAACGTTTTTCATAATTCACAATTTTGTCTCTATGGTTGAAAATTAATTTCAAACTACCATAAAAAAAAAATATGAAGTGACAATGGTCTTGAACTTTTCTCTACCACTATGGAAATTTTCTTCAAAACAAAGGTATTGAACGTCAACACTCTTGTGTTGCCACACCCCAACAACAAGGGTTTGTTGAACAAAAACATAAAAACCTCCTAAATAGTGCTAGATCATTGCGCTTTGAAGCTCATTTACCTTTACATTTTGGGGGGATTGTATTTTAACTGCTGCTTATCTTTTAAATAGATTTCATATTAAAGCTCTCAATAGTCATACTCTTTATGAAGCCCTTCATGAACAACCTCCTAAGTATGCACATCTTCGCTCTTTTGGTTGTTTGTGCTATGCGCACAATATTTCTAACACTCATAAATTTGACGCCCGATCAAGAAAATGTATTTTTTATCAGATATCCTTTTGGTCAAGCTGCATACAAACTTTATGATCTTCAAACTCATGAAGTTTCCATGAGTAGAGATGTCAAGTTTTTTTAAACCAAATTCCCTTTTTGAAACATCTCCAAAAATGACAGTCATGTAGTCCTCCCTCTTCCAACTCCCCAATCAATTGAATATGTATACAACAAATCCAATAAACAACCTTTTTTTTCTAATCCTCCTTACCCTTCTGACCCAACACCACCTAGCTCCACTGACCTACCAATTCCTCCATCAACGGACCCTGTTACACAACCTCTTTGCTGATCCACTAGATCATGCCAGACTCCCTCCCATCTTAAAGACTACAAATGTCTTTACATGGCCCATTCTATGTCACCTAGCCCCGTAATAACTACCCATACCAAATATCCTTTACATGACTACCTTCACCTTGACAACTTTTCCCCTAATCACCAAGTTTTCCTTACTGCTGTCCTAAACCAACATGAACCATCTACCTTCCAACAAGCTATGGAACATCAATAATGGCATGATGCCCTGTCTACCAAAATACTTGCTTTGGAGGCCAACTCTACTTGGGGAATCACCACCTTACCTCTTGGCAAGCATCTCATTGGTTGTTGGTGGGTCTACAAAATCAAATACGATGTTGATAGTTCCATAAAAAGGATAAAGTCCACCTTGTTGCCAAAGGGTATACTTAAACTGAGGGCATTGATGACACCAAAATTTTTTCCCCGGTGGCCAAAATTACTACTATTAGGTGTTTACTCTCTATTGCCACCATAAAAAATTGGCATATCTTTCAAGTTGACATTAATAATGCCTTTTTGCATGGTGACTTACATGAGGAAGTCCATATGCATCTCCCACCTGGCTTTTACCAACACAAGGAGAAGAATCTGGTTTGTCGATTAAAGAAATCACTCTATGGTTTAAACCAAGCTTCACACAATTTGTTTGTTAAACTCACTAAACTTTTGAAACAACTTGGCTTTTCCCAATCTAAAGCTGACTATTCCTTGTTTTCAAAAATTGATCAACATGGTAGCATGTTCTTAATTGTACATGTAGATGATATTGTTATTATAAGTGATAATATTGGTGCCATACAAAGCTTAAAGTCCACCATCCATAACAAGTTTAGCCTGAAAGACCTTGGTGAATTGGCCTATTTTTTTAGGCACTGAAGTTGCTAAACCTCAGGAAAGGATATTTTTATCCCAAAAGAGGTATGCAATGGACATGTTGCAGAAGTCGGGATACACCTGTGCCAAGCCTAGTGACTTTCCAATGGAGCAACATCTAAATATTAACAATGAGAAAGGTTAACCATTAAAAGATACTACATTCTTCAGATAAATAGTTGGATGACTTGTGCATTCAACTATAACTCTCCATATATCTAATACAGTGTCCATATTCTCAGTCAATTCATGGCTAATCCAAGAACAGCTCACCTCGAGGCTGCCTTTAGAATACTTTGGTACGTCAAAGCCACACCTGGATTTGGGGTGTTATTGCCATCCGACAATCAACTTCAAATTAAGGCTTTTTGTGATTCTGATTGGGCCTCATGCCCCATGATAAGAAAGTTTACATCCAGTTATTGCATCTTTGTTGGAGAAAGTCCCATTTCATGGAAGGTCAAGAAGGAAGCCACTATATCCAAATCCTCGGCTTAGGCAGAATATATAGTGATGGCTCTAGCTACATGCGAGATGACATCGATAAAATATCTTCTTGCTGATTTAGGGATTGCTCATTACCAACCAATGGAGCTATTTTGCGACAACCAAGCAGCCTTTCATATAGCTGAAAACCTAATCTTTAATAAGAGAACTAAGCACATAGAAATTGATTGTCATATAGTTGGGAAAAAGTTCAAGACAAACAAATTTGTACTAAGTACATGGCCACAATGGAGCAAATTGCAGAGATATTTATGTAGGCTTTGGAAAAGGAATCCTTTACCAAGTTAAGAAGCAAGTTAAGCCTGATAGATCCAAGAGCTCCAACTTGAAGGGGAGTGTTGAACGTTAAACAATTTAACATTAAACCTTTCAATTTGTATCGGCAAGAAATTATGTCTTCTTTGGTTTTTAATGTCTATTTTCTTTATTTCCCTCAATAACGATACTAACCATTCTATGTGAAACCTCCTTCCTTGTATATATATGTTCACAAGACAGTAATGAAATTAGGTTTTTCTTGCCTTCCTTATTCTTATTCTCACATTCTTAACAAGATTTGCTGAATTCAAACTCATGAGGGTGCTCCTTTTGACCACATTAATGGCTTGTTTTGTGGACATATGATGTTTAATGTCCCTGTCTAACCAAACCCATATCATGTGATCCTGATGTTTGCCAAGTTGGCATGGTTCTTTTCGGCTATTCTCTTCATTGTGTTAGGTTATAATGGTTGTAGTCACCATTGAGATAGAACATGCAAGCAAAGGTTGACAGTGATCGAGATCCTAATTGTTCATTAGCTTGCACAAAATGATGTTGTCTGTCAGAGAATAGGCCTACCTGGTTCACTATGTTTATGTTGTTGCATGAGAAAGGCTCTTCTACTCATGTTTGTGGTGCTTCTTTTGCTTTTGCTAATTTGGGTTTGCTCTTTTACACTACAGGTGTTTCTAGAACATAGTTTTGCTATTTTGTATTTTAGATGTTTTTAATACTACTGTGAGTGTAATTCCCAACTTCTTATTGAGAGTTTTGTTAGTAACGTTGACACACAATGCTCTACTCTTAGATTAGGCCATGTTTGAATGTTTGGTATTAAAACGCCGGATATTTACTATCAGGCTATTGTTGGGTGGAACAAAAGTTCCAGACTCCAAAGACGGCATTGTTGTGATGACATGAAACTTCTATTCCTCGCACTGATTTGCTTAAATTTACATGGAACTAAAATTTCATCTGTCAATTAACCACTGATAAAGGAAGAAGTCGCCATAGGAGCTTATTAAATAACTAGTATATTATAAATCATAGTCAACAATGATCATACGGAAGCCAAACAAAAATTTAACATATTAAAAACCTGTTGATAGACTATCACCGTTTGTGCTGCAGGGAAGATGGGAGCTCCCAAAGTGAAGAGGGTCTGTCGTTGGGAGAAAGAAGATGGACATGGGGGAGTTACGTTCCCTAACGAGTAGAAAAGCAACAAGTTGAAAAAGTGCCGAACATTAAAGTGTCGTCAATTTAGGTGGAGCTTTAATGCTGAAAATAAAATATCGCATCATCCCAAAAGCACCCGACAATATAGTTCCAAGTTTAATTTGTTTAACCGTGGTGTTTTTCTGAGATATTGAATTTTATGTCCAACTGCAATATATAGTGGAATGCTGAGAATTTAACTGTGATCTTATTATCTTAGTTGGAGAAAAAAATGTGAATGATGATTGTCTAGAATCGCCAACAAGTTGGTCATGGCAAGAACAAGTAATGACTACAAAAATTAGGTCGCCTATTATGACACCAAAAACTTAAGGGCTCCAGTACCATCTTAAGTTTTGCATGCAAGGAAAGGAGAGAGAAAGAGAGAGAGAGAGAGAGAGAGGAAACGGTCTTGATATTAAACAAGAAGACCGCCACCAAAATGGCACTAGTAAGGTCAATGAAAAGTAAAACTTCCGAAGGGGCCTATTGATGGACCGTGCTAACTGAAAAAGATGGTCACAATAAAGAAAGAATTAACAAATGAACTCCGGTGTGAGGATATTCCCATCATTTTATTCACCACTTGACGTTTTGGGTCCAGCTCTGATTGTCTTTTATAAATTATTCCGTCGACAAAAGCTGTATAATTTTAATTATTCAGCATGTTTTCGTAAAACGCATACTTTTTGCGGGATAAAATTAGATTCATTGTCATACAATAGTCAAAGATCATATTCGCCTGAAATACCAGGCTTAAGGGGCAAAAGGTAAAAGCATGAGACCCGGTCATTTCAAAAGTTTGAATTTTAGAAATTTCATTCTGTGCGCGCGGGGAGAGAGAGAGAGAGAGAGAGAGACAGAGAGAGAGAGAGAACTCTCTCCCGAAGGAAGAGAAAGGGGATGGTTAGAAGGAAGAAGAACAGGTAAAAAGAGAGAGCGAGAGCGAGAGAGAGGGCTATTCCAGAAGGAAGAGGAGGGGTTTGGTTAGAAGGAAGAAGAACAGGTAAATAGAGCGAGAGAGAGCTATCGTTCTTTTTCTTTTCAATAGGTCGTTACGGGTCGGCTTTTTCCCGGCGACTGAATGCGGCTATTTCTCCTTTTTTTGTGTACAGTAGGTGGAGACATGCCGGAGATGGAAGACCAGCCAGTGGCGGCCAGTGGTGGTGGCGCTGCTACCCCTGACGACCGTGGCGGGTTTCAGAACGCGGACGATGACAAGGAAAACCTGCCGCCGTGGAGGAGAGGGCGGTCGGGTCGCCCGAAGAGTGGGTCAGGTGGAAGGAAGAGGAGGAGGAGCATCCTGCCAGCTTGGTATCCGCGCACCCCTCTTCGAGATATCACCGCCATCGTGAGGGTAACTCTCCCTCCCTCTCCCGATTCTCTCTTGATTCTCCTGTACTGGTATTGGTTTTCCACATTATAGAGGGAAAAGGGAACGGGCGATTTGAAAGCCGTTCTTGGTCTTTCCCCGTCGACTTGCTCGAGAGAATGGGCTTTCTTGGCGTTTGGGGTTTGGAAGGGATGGTGCATTCAAATGACTCAGAGACGTGTTTGGATATTCTCTTTTGTTCATCTATTGATTTGTTTTAGACTTCTGAATTTCATTCATTGATGAAAATGTTTTCGGTGGGCCTCCTGTTTTTTCTTTTACTTCTTATCGGTTTCGTTACTTTCTTACGATTTATGTGCTACACGGATGTTCTTGTTTCCAAGAATTGATGCACGTTCTTGGTTACCTCTGTTTTCTGAGCTCTCTCTTGCCTGCTTGCTTTTTAACTTTGCCTCTAGTTGTTCCGTTATTTTTGTCTTAGATTTTCTCATTTGGTTCGTACATGGAAAAACCGCTAGTCATCAAGAAAAAATTCCAACATCCACTGTCTTCCCTTTTTTCTCCGTGGATTAGGTTTTGTTTCTTTTTGACTTATTCGGGTATTCTTGCATCCAAGAATATATGTGTTCTTGATTACTTCCGATTCTGTGTCAGTGTGGCACGAAACCCTTTAATTTTCTTTTTTGGGGTTGCTAAAAGGCCAATGACGCCTGAAAAAGTTTCAAGCGTGGTGCTTGAAACTGTGATGCTGATGCTGTCCATTTCCACTTGACTGGCCCAAGAAACGTCACCAGTTCATGGTGATTCTGTCCCGACTTCTTTTGAAATTGGTTTGGTTGGGTTCATAAGTGGGGGAAAAGTAGGCTATTGCCCCATCTTCTCTAGTGTTGTTGGTCCAACAAGCACCAGGCCCGCTATCAATGGATGCTTCTTACTAGATTCATTCTGAATTTCATAGGAAGACTAATGTTATCGTAATGGCCGCTGAACTGTTAAGAGACTAGTGTTAGTCCTGACCATGGCCGATGATGTTCAGAACCGGGATAAGTTGGAAAAGAGGACTTTGCAAAGTGCACAGTGTTCCTTCTTGAAGGAACAATATTGGTAAATGATTCAGTGTTATTTTCTAAATTCAGGCAATTGAAATGAGGAGAGCTCGCATGAGAGAGCTCGAGGGGATAATACGGGAGCAGAACGAAGAAGTTGCATCTCCAGTTTTCTCCGTTGCACCTGCGTCTCCTATTTCTGAACGTGCGGTTACAACTACTCTATCTAGTGAGGATCCCAAGCCTGCCGACGTTCTGCTCACTCCTCAAGCAAGCAAGGTTAGCGTTGAAGATATCAACAACGTTCCGCAAACCGACTCGTTGACAGTGGTCAATTGCTCCAAGGAGCCGGAAGCAGCTTCTGTGAAGGAGATCTCGACAAGTCTGGAGGTAACTGGCAGGAGGATCTTCCTCGGCCTCGAAACGCCTGATGTTGTCCCTGACAAAGTAACTAGCACTTTGTACACTCCTGATTCAGTCCTCGCAATTCAGAATTCAGAGTGCTCAGTCACGACTAGTGACGGGACTCCGGTGGAAGAGGTAGTTGTGGAGAAATGGTGGTTGAAAAAGAGAGTTGCTGAAACAACCAGTGGAAGAACTGGTTTTGGGTTGGAGGGGAAGAAGAATTCCTTGCTGCAGCATCGAAGCAAGGTTTCTCTGATGCGGTGACTAAGTGAAGCAAGTTAGCCGATCAATCCATTTGCTGAATGGATCTGAATGACTGGTAATGACTACCCTTTCTAATCGCTAGCGAGCTTGCTGAAGGCTCACCTTGCCTCATTCATTTTAGTTTCTGCATAAACTTTTGAAGTTAGTCCCACTAACATTTTGTACATGTTAGTTTTGGATTCTATGGATGTAGGTTCTTGGCACTCTTGTAAATACGAATAACCTGTTTGAACTTGGAACTGATCATTTGTCATTACTTCGTTCACCATGCTTTATGTTCTTGGAGTGCCAATGTCAATAGATGTCAAAATGGATGGTTGCTTAGATGCGTGTTACGTTTTCTTGGGCACTCAAACACAGAGAAAGACCATCGGCGCCCAAGACTTATCTTGGAAACCGCACCCATCTCAAAAAATAGTCAACATGCATTTTTGAGCGCTGTAATAGTGCACGTAATTGTTGTTTTCCGAAAAAAGGAAAAAAGGCTTTTCTTGTTGGTGCTCCCTCCATAATATTGTTAAAAAGTTGTTAGAACCATCACGATGAATTATAGCCTAGCATAGCTCGGATTCTGTGAATCACGTGAATGCAATTATTTACATACTAAAATAGCTCCATCATTGTTATAAAATGGCACTCCCTGTTTAACCTTTTGTGACAGGGATGAGTTACTGATCATGGAAAGCATTTGAATTGTGAAGGACAAGACTAACGAACTTTTTTTTATTTTAAAAAAGGAAAGTTCAATTTTACGTGGTATGTTTATGGATACGTGTATTTTCGTGGACCTGGTCATCTCATAGCCTTTTATCCATCCAATAGTGAAATCAATAATTTGTGCTAT
The DNA here is from genome assembly GCF_008831285.2 of Nymphaea colorata. Classification (NCBI taxonomy): domain Eukaryota; kingdom Viridiplantae; phylum Streptophyta; class Magnoliopsida; order Nymphaeales; family Nymphaeaceae; genus Nymphaea; species Nymphaea colorata. The sequence goes on from NC_045143.1 coordinate 15,478,571, forward strand.
CTAACTGCCTTGGTGTCATAACTTTATACTGCCAAGGAATATTTATTATTTTTGTTAAAAGGCATTACAATTACAAGCAACTATTCGTCCTTTATTTGCTTAGAATCGTGTGTGCAGATTGAATTCAGATCTTCGACACTAATTTTCACTAAAAATAAGTGCGACTCATGCGCACGTGTTTTGGTTGAAATGCTCTGCATTTGCCGGTTTTGCAGTTTTGAGGCCCAATGACTGAGGCTGGTGGCATTTTCTATTAGCTTATTTGCTTGGAATCGTGTGTGTAGATTGAATTCAGATCATCTTCGACACTAATTTTCACTAAAAATAAGTGCAACTTCATGCGCACGTCTTTTGGTTGAAATGCTCTGCATTAGCATGATGTAAGGGTAATCATCTGTTGACAGGGGCCAGGGGGTTTATGGTTTGGTAAGTTGTGACATTAATCATCTTAAGCTATCTACAGAACTTTTAAGCCCTCTGACATGAAAGTGAAAGTTAGAAGTACGCTTTCCAGAAGAGTATTATTTTCATCATACGTCATATTAGAACATATTTTCGCAGTTTCGTCATTGACTTTGCCTCATGGAAAATATTGCAAACAGTCGTCTCCCCATGTGGTTTTGCAAATTGTTCTTAATATTTTGCCTTATTTATGCCAGTTGTCCTGTTAAGATGTTTAAGTGACCATATTTAACGTGTAGTCAATTTTAGTAAGTCAAAAAGATACTATTATAAGGCTCGTTTCTTAAGTAAAAAAGATACTATTGTAAGACTCGTTTCTTAAGTCAAAAAGATACCATTATAAGGCTCGTTTCTCAAAAGCGTATGCTTCACCTTTTCAAGAACGCGTCAGCTGAAACCCATACTTGTTACATTTTATGAACTTAGGAAAGACCCTGTCAAAGTAGTTTCTTTGATATTGAGTTTGGTGGCTTGTGAAATACATGGTGCATAAAGTGGTCTAGAAATAAAACAGCAAATGTGAAAATTATCAGGTACTTAAAAAGTATAATCTGATACAACTGAGAGATCTTAGATCTACAAGGCCGATGTCGTGTGATTTAAGCATTTCAGCCAGTTAAAAGGGTTTACAATTCATGCAATTAGACGAAGGATGTGAGGAGTTATTAGATCGTATCAAGCAATACTCGTCGCTGTAGTTTTAGAACCGGACGTCCAGCCGTAGAAAATCCATGCTTCCTCATTTGTAAGCCAATTTTGCAGACTTAGGTACTCGCCTTCAACTTGAAGCTGATGAGAAGTGAGTATGCTACTTAAAAGATGAGATATCTGACTGTTAAAAGGTGCTGTGTGATAAATTGGCGAGTACGTATCTAACGTTGGTTTACGTAATACCAAGAGTTTGATAGTGAATGACAGTATGTGAAGTTATAAGTCGTGTTCCACTTACATCCGGTTGACTACCTTTTTCTAAAAGACAATGGAACTTGGTTTGGAAAACGCATCTTGAAATTGACATGCAATAGCAGACTAATGGCGAGCTAGCCATGAAGAAAAGACCAACGTATAAAATGATGTTTGTGGGGAGAACATTTTCGAATATAGAAAGGGATACGATAGTCCCCATTATTTACAAAATATACATTGATGAATCAAGAAATGTTGAAGGAGAAAATCTGGCTTTTTTATTAATATTCCTCCACAAAGAAACGAATCCCCTCGATTCTTTCGAGTTGGATTTTTCCTAGAGCAGTGCACACTATACATCAAGGCCAACTATGAAGTACTGCTAGCTCTGTTCTCCGGAACTATGAAGTGCTGGCTCATGGATTGAGGAAATTTCGAGTAAGAGCTGAAAATGTTGAGGCATGGGAGACTCGGCATGGGAGACTCGCTACCTGTCATAAAAGCAGATCTACCAAGTGCAGCAAACCAAGCAAGAGAGGTTCATCCTTTGTATCAACCTTGTTGGCGAAATGAACATGAGCTTCAAGTGGTGCATCTTCACCCAGTTCAACTGAGAATCAAACCAAAAATGTTGACAATCTTCTCAACTTAATTCTGAAATTCTCAACTTTAATCACCTGTTTATGTAACCATACACTAGCAGTTTGCAAGATTCTCTAGGTTTGGATATGTTTTAAACTTCAATAGTCATTGTAAATCTGTTTCGACTGTGTTAAATCTGATTTGTGAGTTTATACATGATTGCATTCGGTATACCATGCATTTTAACAGATGCCAAAATTTTGAGTTTCCATTAAAGGCTCCACCTTTGGACTAACTAAAACAGTTTGAGCCATTTAGGCACTGTTTGGCATTCAGAACAAGGTGTTAATGTCTGATGAATATACCTTAAAATTGAGGTAGAACATGAAATACTTGAACAAGTGTCCCATGAATCTACCCTAATTTTGAGGTAGATTCTTGGAACACTCACATATTTTTCCTATTGCGAAACGGCCCCTTAAGAAGTCATTTGACAAATAAAACACTTTGTGAATGTACTATGAATTTGCCTTAAAGAGTGAGACAAATTTATAAACACTAAGTTCCATTACCTAATGAATCTGCCCCAACCTTTAGAATATATGCATGGAACAACTACTAATCAACCCCTAGGGAGCAACTATAATCTTGAGTGTGAGCTTTGCTCCTACACTTTTGTCTTAGTTGAGGATGAAAGGTGAGTCTACAAATTGTGGTATTAACGATCTTTGCCAAAACAGAATGACGGTGTTTCTGATGTATGCTAATCTTGATAGACTTGTTTACTTTGTGAACAGACTTCTTTTAATTCTGGTAAAGAGAATGGGGCAGTCATTGTAGCTCTGTTATTATGTTGAGCTAAAATACTACCCCTTTGTTCATGTAAACTTTCGTACAGTCTCTTTCATTTATATTATTTTGGTAATAATATAAAGGGACGTTTGATATACCAAGAATCATAGACTTTTGGAATCAAAATGCTCAACTTTTAAGAAATTAGAATTATTAAGCAAACAAGGTATTTGGTTTCCAAAATTAGGAAATTGAAACCTGAAATCTTGATTCCATTATAGTTTGAGGAGAAATTATGATTCTGAAATTTTCATTCTTGAAACAAACTTACAAACCATCAAACACTCACTTAACTTATATGTCCCTTATCTGCTGTTCCCTTCCCAACCTGCTATGCCACTTGGGGGAAAGAGAGCAAAATGCTTTTGACATTGCACAATAAGACCAGCACTTATGGGACTAGTAAGGTCAATGGAAAGTAAAACTTCCAAAGAGGCTTATTGAAGAAGAGTACTGGTTGAAAAAGATCGTCACAATAAAAGAAATAATTAGCAAATGAACTCGGGTATTCGCATCATTTGATTCATCTCTTCACGTTTTCGGTCCATCTATGAGTGTCTATTCTCAATCATTCCATCGGCAAAATTTTGTAATTTGAATTGTTGAGCTTGTTTTCGTCAAACACTCGCATATTTTTTATGGGATAAAATTCGATTCACACAGTAGTCAAAAGCCCTACTCGTCCTGCAATACCAGTGTTAGGGGGCAAAATGCAAAAGCAAGAGATCAGGTAATTTCAAAAGTTTTGGAACTCTGAAATTTCATCCCTGCCCGCGCGAGGGGAAGGACAGGGAGAGAGAGAGAGGACCTTCTCCAGGAGGAGAAGGCAAGAACGGGTAATGAGAGAGCCGAAAATAGGAAAAAAAAGCTGGCACTCAGTTGCCGGAAAAAGCCGAGTTGAAAAGAAGAATTGGACGATATCTCTCCCTCTCATCGTCCTTTTTCCTTTTAATAGCTTGTTACATATGGCTTCTTCCGGCGAGTGAATGCGGCAAGTTTTCCTTTTCTATGTACCGTAGGTGGAGAGATGCCAGAGCGGAAGACCAACCAGTGGTCGCTAATGGTGGTTGCTCTGCCGCCACTGACGACACTGCGGACGATGACTACGAAAACTTGCCGCGGTGGAGGAGAGGGCGCTCGGGTAGTCTGAAGCGTGGATCATGTGGAAGGAAGAGGGCAGCCTCCTGCCATCTTGGTATCCGCGCATCCCCCTTCGAGATATCACCAATGTCGTGGAACTAACTCTCTCTCTCTCTCTCTCTCTCTCTCCCTCGAGTCTCTTTTAATTCTCCTGTACATGGTATTTTGGTTTCCCCATTTTGGAGACAGAGGGGAACGAGCAATTAGAAGCCGTTATCGGTCTTTCCTCGTCCACTTGTCCGAGAGGACTAGGGTTCTTGGGGTTTTGAAGGGGTTGTGCTTCTAAATGATTCTGAGAGGTTTTTTGAATCTGCTTTATTCATCCATTGATTTTGTCTTAGACTTCTGGATTTCATTTATTCACGAAAATGATTTTACTAGTCATGTCTTTACTGACTTCTTATGAACTCGGTTTTACGGATATTGGCGTCTCGATTTCCTCTCATTTTCTAGCTGTCTCTCCCACTCGCTCCCTACCTTAGGCCCTGTTTGATGGGCGGGTGAAATTTAACGCGGTAAATTTACCATGGTAAATTTTTCTGAAAAAATTTACAGGATGAAATTTCTCCCTTTTCCAATATGAGGCCCTGTTTGATAGACTGGTGAAATTTAACGCGGAGAATTTAACCCTGTTTGATGCACATGAAGAATTTAACATGGTAAATTTAACCATGTTTGATACATAAGAAGAATTTAACGTGGTAAATTTGTGTGAATGTTGAGGTTTATTCCATATTATACAGAAAACAACAAGAACAACATGTTGAACACGTAATCCCTATCATCCAGTAAACAACAAGACGCACAAGGTACGAACAACACATTTATGTTTAAAAAAAAAAGCATGGCTGCAGGCACCAAGGATTGGCAAAAAAGTGACTGCATCCGGCTCAAAATGAGTCTCGCTTGGGCATTTCATCAAAGGCTTGACGAGCATAGAGATCCACAAGCCTTGAACAGAAACGGGTATGTGTATTTATCAGACAACGAGTATAGGGCCATCACCAAGCCCTCTGGAATAAAGACAGAGTGCCAAGAATTTATATAAAACATATTAAGAATGAAAGAAAGAAAGCAAAAGTTAAAGGAAACTGTAATGTTAGAGTATTGGCAGCAGCTCGTCGAAGATCCTCAATGGGAGAAGAAGCGGACGGCAAAATCCCCTTTCACATTTCAATGTAATCCCACAAGCCCAAACGCCCAAATCAGACGCAGAGAGGTAACTGTGGCAGAAGCGATAGAGATAGAGAGACTCACCGGGCAGTAGCAGAGGGAAGGAGCGGCAACTGTGGTAGAGAGGCGACGGCGCAGAGAGGTAACTATGGCAGACGGTCTATGTGGCAGAGGGGAAGGAGCGACAAGTTAGGGCATCAGAGAAAGGGGGAAAGGGAGGGAATCAGAGAGACGAAGGAAAAAGCCTACCGGCGGAGACGCGACGGCGCAGTGGAGGAGCTGTGGAGGGAGGTCCAGTGCTGCGGAGGGAGGTCCTGCGGAGGGAGGTCGAGCGGAGTGAGGTCGAGCGCTGCGGAGGGAGGTCGAGCGGAGTGCAAATACAGTCCATTTCGAGCGGGTGAAATTCCACCCGCTCCCTTTTGGGTTAAACGGGTGGAATTCCACTCCGTTTGATGGGCGGGTGATCGGGCGGGTGAAATTTCACCCGCCCGTACAAATTTCCCCTTCCCCACGAACTTTCACCAGCCCATCAAACGGGCCCTTAAGGAGTACGAACCTAGAACGGACCCTATCGTACTCAAGTGGAACCCGAAGCAAGGCCGACGCTGATCCATCTGAAGGCCAACTATGAAGTTGCATTTTTCATACAGGGAGGGCATGCTAAACGTCAAGACTAACTATCAAGTGCTAGCTCATGGATCGAAGAAATATGGAGCACCAAGTGCTAATTGAAATGTTGAAGGCATAGGAGACTCACTTGTGATCATAAAACGGATCTACCAAGATCAGCAAACCAAACCTTGTTCAAGAAATGGACAAGACCTTCAACTAGTGCACCCCCACCCATTCAAACTGAGAGTCAAATTATAGTGTTGACAATCTAGTCAACTTTCTGCAGATATTCTCAAGTTCAATCCACTCGTTTTTTGTGGCCACATTTGAGCAGTGTGCATGATTCTTTAAGTAGGTTTTGTTGTAAACTTTAACTAATTTTTCCTCTCATTTCGGAAAGTGACCACTGTGATGTAATGTTGTATTGGAATGAGAGAATAGATTTGAAAGCTAGTTTGTTCATAATAGATTTCAGTTAAGCATAATATGTCGCCTGAAGGCAAATCACTGAGCAAAGATGAATAACACCAACATTTGCCTCATCAAACGTGAGGTCAATCTAAGACGAAATCTGGTTGTCATTATAAAATTTAGCCGTAGCTTTATCAAGTATGTATCCTGGTCGAGACCTTGGTGGTTCCTCCCCTCCCAGACTTGCTCTGGCTTCGTTTCGGGACTCTGGACTTTCGACTGGACCGGCCTGCTTCTCTTGTTTAAAGGATTCGCTGTGCTATGTAATTATGCATATCTCCAATTGGTGAGGAAAGACTGACAATGACATGATTCAGAAGAAAGAACACTCTTTTATTAGCTTGGTTAATGAAGAGGTTAAGGAGATATTTTAGAGGGATAAAAGACCTACTTATGAGCAGGGGTGGAGCTAGAAATTTTTTCATGATGGGGGCCGAATTAAAATTTTTAAATTTTGACATGAGCCGAAATATCATTTTTTAAAATTTTTATATAGGACATGTAAATTTTTTTTAAAATTTATATGTAAATTTTTTAATTTTTTTTTGAGGTGGGGCCAGGTCCCTGGCGGGCCCTACCTTGGCTCTGCGCCTACTTGTGAAGGAGTTTAATAGAGATAACAAAACCAATTACATAAAATAGTAAGGACATTACTTAAGATGGGCAGAACTTTAATAAATTTAGTCCCATTGGAATTTGAAAATTTGGAACTCAGGGCATCTCATCCAGCTTGGGCTGAATTATGATTAAGGTCTAGCATATCCTAATTTAGAATTGTAAATAGAGATTAATGATTGCAAGCTTAAATATTTGGCAGATGTTATAGAGATTCCACTTCAATAGAAAGCTTATTATAGCAAATACAAATGAGTTTACAGGAGAGAAAAAAAGGAAAACAAGGACAGCCTAAACTTAAATAACCGGTGAACAATTTTGAGTAATTATACAAAACCATTGTTGGGTCCTCCATTTATTCAGGTGATTTCTTGTGCACAGACAATGAATTATGCCCAAAAACCATATTGGTGCCCTCTATGAAATTAGGTTTTGCACAAACCTCAAATGTGAAATTTGCAGGAACCAATATTCTTCTTTTGGATACTCCTACAATCGTGGTTGGTGCACCATATTGGAACCAATATTATGTCCTTACTAAATCATTTATTGCAATGGTTTTGTGCATTTACCCAGTAAGTTTTACTTATAAATGCTTTGGAGTTTGCACTTAAATAATTTAGAATTGCTTTGGAAAATTTGTGATATTTAGTGTAAGTTAATGTGGAATGTGAGTTTTGTTAAAATGCAGAGGAGGTATATTGAAAGTGTTGTATTGCATGCAAGAAAGCTAAGTGGAAAATTTTGAGTTGCAATATTAAGGTAGAACTAAAATTTATATAAACTGTATAAAATACTACATAAGATTGCTGCTGCTGATTTGATGGGATAATGTAAAATTAAAACCTTCAATTTAGTTTAAATCTGATTTCAATGTACCCACGTGAGTTAGTAACTAAAGGAGGATCAATTATGAAAAAAACAAGGACTAATACGTTATATTATTATGTGGTGAATTACTTCGGAAAATGTTATTGAGAGTAGGGGGAGGAGGGATGGCAAGAACAAAATATATTTTGAGGAACGGGGTAAACCATCCCTAAAAGTATAGACGACCATTCTTAAAATTGAGTAGAAACTGTGAGGCAGCCGTTCTTAAGCGTTCTTGAAATTGGTGTTTCTAAATACTTTTAGGAATGGTGGTGACTGCTCCTAATGACTTCAATATGAACAGTCACTAAAAAGTGTTCCTAAAATTTGTGGTTATATGTTAAGATATATATTGGAACGGTAACCCCGATTGTTCCTCATACTTAATACAATCACCCCGTTTGATGGTTTTTGCGTCCGGCGGGTGAAATTTCACCCCGTTTGATGGTTTTTGCGTCGGGTGGGTGAAATTTCACCCGCCCGTACATATTTCAACCCCTCCACCAAATTTTTCTGGGCAATCAAACGGGCCTTTAGGAACAGTAACATTGGCTGTTCCGTGAAGTAACTATAAATAAACAAATAAAAAAATATATATATATATATATATATATATATATATATATATATATATATATATATATATATATATATATATATATATATATATATATATATGAATCATTAAACAAAAAAAAATCAAATGTATTAACCTCATATATATTGTTTACATTTTAAATTAAGAAAATAATTCACTACAATTACTGAAGAAATACAAAAAAATCACACATAATTAGCTCTAACTCCAGCTTCATCTACATCTTCTTCCTCTTTAATGTTTTCCCACCTACAAATCAAAAAATAAAGTTCATAACCAAACCCTTCTGAGTTGCATTCTCTTCATTTGAGCAAACAGTATGCTCTTGACTTATATCAAGACCAAATTTAGCTGTTGACAACTAGCAGCTAAAGAATTCTGCTCACTATAGCCATGTTCGTCTTAGCAACTGGAACATTTTCAATGTCAGTGTCACCATAAATTTTCTGTTAGTCAACCAAAAACTAAATAGAAAGAAACTATTTTAGACAACAAAAAATTAAACACCAAATCCTACATAAACAACAAATAACACAAAGCAAACAAATCAACACAGGCTATAAGATTCAATATGAAAAATTGAAGAACATGAAACTAGTAGCGAAAGAAGACAAATGAAGACCGAATAAATTTCTTCTTCAAATATAAACTACTTTATTGTTAAGAATGTAAATGTAGAGTTGATCTTACGAAAACAAAATCAATTAAAGTGATAGGAGTAGAGTGCACATGATTTCCTAGAACCCTCAAATACAAAACCGGCATTCAAAATAATACAAGTTAAAATATTCAAAGATAAGTTGTACCTAACATTTTTTTTTCTTACAATTAACACACAATTTCAGGCATTCTCGAACAGTTTTCTCCCCTTACCACAGTACAACTCAAAAGGAAATCCTAATACTACCTGCTTGAGAAACATGTAAAACAACTTTAATACTATCGAACTCCAAAAAAATATTCTAATCAACATATGCAACAAAACTAAAGATTTACACACTTGAGCGAGTGATGATGGTTATATCTATATATAATATTATATATAGGTAAAATTAAATTATATAAAGGTAAAATTAAATACGCCTTTAATTCCTCTTTATGCACTGAAATTTGAGCAAATTTCATTCTGCATAGGTACTCATGGTAGGAAAATAATGAGCCCAGCAAAGTCTTGAAGTTTTGTCACTCTTTAAATTTATATAAGAAATTGCCCCCATTAACAAAAGCGATCCATTTATCTGCAAGGCAAGACAACTATTTTTTACATTGAAAGGACAAAAAGATACAATAAAATGAGTACAAAAGTTAATTTGTACTACTTTATGAATTGCTTTTCTACACCGAGGCCCTTTTTAGATAGTCATAAGCAAAAGAATAGCTCTAAAGATTTAACTTGTACTGTTACAAATCTATGTTGATAAGGAAGTGAGTCCCACCAAAGATTGAATTTGTTCCCATTCATAGAGTTCTGAAACAACAGCTACTGTGAGCTAGCTACATGCACCAAGTTATGGCAAGAAAAATGAACAAACAATGATGCAACTGACAACATCAGCTAGCTACTTCTTGGATGCTTTATCTATTAGGAAATGCAACATTGATCCACCATGTTCTTTATCCTTTCATTCTTTCTTAATAAATGATTGGGGAATTCCCTGCTTGATTTCAGCAAGAAAACATTGAGCCACCATAGAACATGATTATAGAGACTGCCATAATTAGGTTATAAGTCATCAATCAAATGGAAAATCCTTCCATGCGCCCATGGCAAGTTAAAGAAGCAGTATTTATGACCTAATATAATTTAAACTCAAATTAAACAGAAAAGTAACAGGGCAGTGCAGGAAGCGTTCTTTTCCATACACAAGGACATATAAAACAAGGCCTTGAAACATTTGCAATTTTGTATATATAAGTGCACATCTTTTAGAGCAACAACTTGAGATATCTTCCAGTCATAAAAGCATAAATTACTGAACTAAAGTACAACTGTTTTGGACGCAACATGGGACAACAAACAGTTAGGAAACAGAAGAGATGAAATAGAAAAAAGAACAGAAAATTTGTTTCTGTCTAAACTTACTTTGCAATAGGGATCACATGGCAAGGATACTTGGTGTATCTAGAGCATTGAGGCAAGACTAGACCACTGGTATGCCAGATCTTGTTGTTGATGGAGCAAACATACAATGATGATAATAAAATGAAAAAAATGACCACTATATATACTCCAAAAGCAAGAAAGTACATATAGAAAGTACAGTAAAACTATTAAAAGCTGCAAAATGAAGTGAAGAGGAGGACCACACAAGAGGCTATTTCGCCATCAGATCAACAAGTGTGCCTAACTTCTTCTCAGACAATTAGTCAAGTCATGCAATTAACACACAAGGAAATTAATTTTAGAAACAAAATCAGTTGGTTAGAATCTCTACTTTGAACACAAGTCAAGACATATATCAACGATTGACAAGCCCATCATAAGAGAGAACTCAACCACTATTGAAAATCATAACCTTGCCCTTCTCTTTTCTATCATGAAATCGAACCCCAGACTAGGCTACTTATTTGGAAGTAAAAAAAATATCTGCAAAAAAGGGAAAAGGGAGGAAGAGTCAAACAACCACAAATAGAGTTCACAAGCATACCAACAATTAAAAGAACAGAAAAGAATAATATCTAAAGAACCTAGTAAATCTCTCTCTCGTTTTATATATATATATATATATATATATATATATATATATATATATATATATAACTAGCAACCAGTTATTAATACAACTCCAGTATATTCTCTTGGGGAGTAACAATAAAATACCTCCAAAAAAGTGTTCAGAGTAGAGGTTGACAATACCCCTGTAAGGAGAAATTTGGTCAATCCAACTTGGAATTTTAAAGGATAAAACAACTAAGAAGAAAAGAGAGGCATGGCACACTTGGTGGGGCCAAAGGCTGTCAGCTGCCCATGGCCAGTTCAGATCTCAGAAGGATTCATCCTTTGCGAGACCTGATGCATGACAAGACCATGAGGGTAGGGGAATAGCCTTGGAAGTTCAGCTAATTACTTAATGTCACATTAACATGATTGTACTTTGGGCTTATATTAAATAATTTTTCTGAAAAGCATGGGACTTTTCTTATGAAACTTGTAAGGATAATCCCTGTTTTGGAATTATAGACAAAAGATAGGTCCAGACAAAGGAAATGTCCTTAAGTTTTGCTCATAATTGTACTATGACCCATGCCATTGCGCTAGTTACATGAATGATAACAACCTCATTCTACCTTTAAGTTTCATGATACCTTAATTCTTCAATGAATCACAGCCAGTCTTAAACAACCAGATAATGAGGTAAAACAATTATAAGGCAAACAACACAAAGCATATCAACCACAGCCCAACTCGTTTGTATGTCTTGTGATCATTACTCTGCTTTCCAAACTCATGAAGATGAATAAAAGAGTCACAAAGAGACAAACTAAAATTTTGACAGCTAGACAGACTAGCTGATCATAAAATTATCTGCAACTACTGAAGTGATAGTATGATTGAAAAACTTTCACTTATTTGCATACTAATGTTCTCTTGTTTCTCTTATTTCTTGCTTGTTTTGTAGTTTTCTTATTCCATAGATCTATTAGAAGATCCATGATTTCATGCAGCATTTATCACTTGGATACAGCTTATGCCAATCTGAGTGACCCAACTGGTAAACTCTTTGTTCTCAGTTCCAGTTCATTTTGATCACAATTGTATATGATTAAGAGGAAACCATCAATCTTTATTAACCCAGTATTTGCTCATCTAAAAAAACAGATGGCTAAAATTCTAGAGAGCCCAATAATTTTTGGAAGATTCCATGTGATCTTTATAAAGCTGAAAACCTTGGATTATAAACATTACCATTTTATAGCCTGATCAATTCTTCCATACACTAAATATAAAATATAGGAACACGTCCCCAGTACCAGTTTGGGACCATTATGTCCAATGATCAACACACGCTCTCTCATGACTTGTTTGTAAGGAAACCTATAAAAAATGCTTTCCCCCTTTTCTCCCCATTGTCAAGCTTCCACAGGATGCCAAATCAATCTCTTTATTTTGTTGCCACTGGTGACCTCTTCAGCAGGCGTTCTCCTCCTTCTCTCATGACTAGCCTTTCTTCTCCCTTGAACAACCTCTCTCATGCTCGACCTGTGCATTTCTGTCTTCAAGATCGTCCTGTAAGGATCATTTGGTGGCCCGGCATATGTCAATGAAGAATTTCAGACATTATGGCTATCTTAATGTAAATATCCAGTTAATTAATTGCATTTTGGGATATCACGTCATTTTATATGGTATGGGGTATTTTTTATAATGTATAGATACCTATACGTAATAACGGATTCTTTGATGGGTTGAATCTGAAATTGCTCATAATATAAAAGGTAGTGGTCCCGTGCGTCGTGCAGGGAGTTGAAACATCGTTTTCTATGGTTGTCTTTTCCCCATCTGGGAGAAACCACACGCACTCACGCATAGACCCTGGAAGATCCTACTGCGATATCATCGTCCACTTGTTCGGATGGATTTAGGTACGCTTCCGCTACAGTGAAAGTTTTGATTCAGTGATTTAGCATGAACGAGATCCTACTTTAGGGCATATTCATTTGTTTGTATATGCATGTAGAAATCTCCCTTTCACATCCTGCTACTATTGTCTCTCTCTCTTTGTCTATCTGTCTGTCTGTCTGTCTCTCTCTATATAGCAATGACACATGGTCACACAGTCCATGGATGATGCCACAGAAAAGGGACACATAACAACACTTATTCGATTTATGAAGGGTCCCTAGCGCCGGTCTGGGACCCCTTCTTTTGTTCTTATAATATAAACTACAAGCTACTGCCCCTTTCTTTCAATTTATCGATTTGCCCCTCTTATATTGATTTCTCAATCTCTCTTGATTTATGCATCTTTCTCTCCCCGCGTCTCACAGTCTGTGCATCTCCGCTCCCTTTCTCTTGATTTCTCTTTCTCCCTCCTTCTCTCTCTTTTAGTTGCTTTCCCTCTCCCTGCTGCACAAACTTGATTTTGTGCTACGAGTCTGATCAGCATCACCTCTACTAGGCTTCAATCTTACTTTGATGGCTTTTTATGAACGCTAGAGTCAAGCAAAGGACTTTCAGCTGGTGAATGGTAGCCGGATCCTGAAGCAGTCAACATCTTTTCTTCGGGGCTCTCTTTCTTTAAGTCCTCCTCAAGGAGTTCTAGAAGTTCTCCTTGAAGCTCGTGTTCTTCCTAGCTAGGTCGGCGAGTCCTCGCACCTTTCTACTTCTCAATTTTCAAAGCTCGTCCTTATGTGCTAAATTGTGTCCATTAGTCAATCCTTCTACATTTGGCGAGGAGTTTCCATGATTTTCAAGTTTTTAGCATGGAAAGAGGATGGAGTTTTTCCTAGTACAAATGGAGAAAAGCACCAGGTGAACCTTTTGGATTTTGATGGTCTATTTCACGTTTCTCTTTGAGCTCTCTGTATTTCTCTTTCCTTGAAGAAATCGAAGCCAAGAGAACAATAGAAAGAGGCACACATAACTATAATTTTTGTATGGATACTGTTTTTTCTACTTTATTTATTCTTAATTTAATTTGTGCTAAAGTTGTTTTACCTTTCTATGGTTATCTAGAAAGTAGAAACAAGCACAAATAAAGACCTTTTGTATTTTACCAGTTTTTTTGGCTTTTCATATTGCCAAGAGATTTTTTATATCTTTCTCTCTTAAGGTCGAGTCTCTGGGCTAGGCTATACTTAAACGAGGTGATCAAAATTGTTCATCAATGTTCTCTGTTGTGTACATTTCCTTGAACTACTAAATAATTGTTTAAGATCTATTAGTTGATTCATGGTATATATGTACATGTTTTCAGCATGTCTGCCAATCAACTTTTTTATCAAGCTTTTCATTTAATAAATTCGTGGTATATCCTTACTAAACAAAACACCTAAGTAATCCATCCTGCCATTCCTTATTGTGCACTTCGGTTTGAATCAGAATCAGAGCCATCTCTAGTTTCGAATCTAGTCTAGGCATCATTCCCAGTCCCTTAGTCAAAGCCTTCAAGCTCAATCCCAATAAAAAGCTCTAGTCCTAGAAAAAGACTTCAAAGACTTCTTCCTTGTGATGCCTTTCGGTTTCACAAATGCCCCTGCCACGTTTTGCACTTTGATGAACGAGCTTCGCAACCTTAGACAACGTACATCCACTTGGTCAAATTCCAAAATAACTTGAAAAATGAAATAAAGATCACACGATTGAAATTATCACACCCTCTTATCTTCAAGAAGAACTTATTATTGGGATATAAGTATACATGCATACAATTTCTTACACACACACACACACACGGAGAGAGAGAGAGAGAGAGAGAGAGAGAGAGAGAGAGAGAGAGAGAGAGAGAGAGAGAGAGAGAGAGAGAGAGAGAGAGAGAGAGCGAGAGCCTTGCTTCACCTGCACTCATGTGGCACAGAAAAGGTTGGAAGGGTTGATTCAGTTTGTTTGAAATTTCCAAACGCTTGGTATTGGATGTTTGACCAAGTCACTAGCCCGTTGGTCTGAGGTTCTTTCCTTTGTTTAGGTTCTAAGAGTGTGAGCAAAGCTGATTTGATTTTTCTTTCCAAATTGCTTAACTTCAGGGATGCTCAGTTGTTGAAATAACTTCATTCTTAAGATCAATAACATGGACTACAAAACTCTCTCTCTCTCTGCATTTGTGTGTGTGTGTGTTCTTGTATACACAAAAATATGTCAGTTTCTTACCATGCTTCACACTTGGGCTTTTCTTAAAAAGTTGTGAAATGCAAACGCTTGGGCTGAAAAAAGAGAAGCTATATTTGTTTTAGATTATGCAGTTAGCCTTCAGCATTCCTTTTTTTTTTTTGACAAAAAAAAACTTTAGGAAGACCATCTCATCCTATGGGTATGCTTCTCCATCAAGGATTGTCAAGTGAAGAACAAGATCTTCAAAATGCTTCCAGCTAACAGCCAAGGGCAAAGGGAGTGGAGATTCGTCCCCTCCATCGGCCAATGGTGGCGCCCATGTGCCTCCCAATGGTGGTGACACATTGTCGAGTGACGACGATCAGCATAGTTGGCAAACCCAGTGATCTGACTCGGGAATCACCCGAGTCGGATTGGGATCATCCTTTCAGTGGGTCACAATTCAAGACCCAAGCGAAATGAGATCGAAGCCCGACTGAATCATTTCGGATGGAGCGGAGGATTGTTGACTTGGTTTGGAATCTGAGTCTGATGTGATACGGTTCAACACTAATTCCGTTTCGTATCACATATTAACCCGGTTTTACAGTTAAACCGGTACTCATCCAAGCTTCCTGCCTGACCCGATGCCCTTTTTGTTTTGTTGCGAGAAAAAACCTCTAAATCGTGAGAGCTTTCAGTGGGAGGAGCAGAGGCATCAGGCATGAGGGCAAAGGCTGAAAGCGTCTGCCTAAAGAAAAACGAAAGAAATATAATCAAAGAAAAGATGAAGCAAAAATTAACATGGTTCAGCTTAGATAAGCCTACATCCACGATCAGAAGACACTTAGACTTTTGTTTATTGATGAGAGGATAATTACAATGGTAGAGTCGAGTCCCTTTTATAGGGAAGAAATCATGTATTATCATAGGCAGGATTGTTCTTGCCTAGATGAAATCTTCATCTAATCCCTAAATTGTCGCCTTTCCTTATCTTTTGATTTTTCTGCCTTTTTCATTTTATCACAATCTTTTGTTACCAGCTTGACATCTTTATCTATATCTTGATTGTCGATTTTCTCTCCAATGGATTTGCTGCTCTTCACATCCTTACCAGTTTTGTTAACATTCCCCCTAACTATGCCACTACTGAAGGCCGAATTTGTGCTTGAGATGATTGAAAGTATGCTTTGATAAGCTTTTGGTAAAAAGATCGGCAACTTGATTTTTGGTTGACATATACTTAGTTTCAAGTTGCCTTTGAGCTACTCTCTCTCTTACATAATAAAATCAATCTAAATGTCCTTACTTCAGTTATGAAATACCGGATTTGTCGTCATATAAAGAGAGCTCTTATTATCACAATGTAAAATTGGGGTTTTGATAGTTTGTATTCCAATGTCCTTCATTAAGAATTGTATCCATGTAAGTTCTGCTGTTGTCGACATCATTGCTCTATATTCAGCATCGATACTAGATCTGGCTACACTATTTTGCTTCTTGGCAGTCCAAGACACACAATTTGCACCAAGAAAAATACAAAATCCTATGGTGGATCACCTAGTTTGAAAACATCCTGCCCAGACTGAATATGAAAAGGCATATTTATCAAGAGTGTTTTGCATCAATATGTTTAGTCCCATGTATATTGATCCCTTAATGTATCGTAGAAACCTTTTGACCATTTGATAGTGGATCTGAAATGGCTCATGCATAAACTGACTAACACAATTGATAGCAGAAGAGATATTTGGTCGTGTTAGAGTCAAGTATTGCAAGGATCCAACTATCTACCTGTAGAGAGTAGGATTGGCAAATTTTACTTCATCATCTTTATACTAAGGCATTTTTGGGCTCATCGGCGTTGTTAACATATCATGTGTAGGGAACCGGGTCTGGATCCAGACCCGGTCCCTTGGGCATGGGTACCGAGAGTGGCTCGGTACCCTAGGCGGTTTTCCCTCTTATTTAATCCCACTTATGGTGTAATTGTTGATTAAGTGGAATAACATTTTCTCTCTCCTAGGGTTGCGGTTGTGCCCCTAGGTTAGAGCTTCTCCGTGGTTTTTCACATCTCTTTGAGGTTTTCCACGTATATTGTGCGTTCCTTATCTTTTTCTCCATCTTGGTGTGTGTTTCTACATGGTAACAGAGCCAACGCGTGAGAGATCGTTGGTGTGATAGTCGTGTTTCCACCGTTTTTTTGCCGCTGCTGTTTCCGTCGGTTTTTTTTTCTGCCGCTGCTGCGCCGTCGCTCTCTGCTGCGCCGCCGCCGTCCAGCGCTGCCAGCTGCGCCGCCATCGTCCAGCGCGGTTGTTCTCTGCTGCGTTGCCGCCGTCCAGCGCCACCGCTGCCCACCGCCGTCGCTCTCTTCAGCACCGCCGCCGTCGTCTAGCGCCGCTGCCTCTTGTTTGTCGTCTCTGGTGCTGGGTATTCTTTCTCCTTGGTGAGTGTGATGGCCGAGGAGATGTCCCTAATGATCGATGATGCCCTAGACTCGGGCAGCAATACCAAGAGCGAGATCTTGCCTGTTCAAGTCACCTCCATCCGGCTGAACAAGGATAACTATCTCTCTTGGTCGGCTGCCCTAGAAATTAGGATAACCAGTCGTGATCGCCTGTCCTACATTACTGGGGAGAAGCCTGCACCTTCAAAAACCGATCCGCGATGGGCTACTTGGGCGTTGGAAGATAGTCAGGTTAAAGTATGGATTATTAGTTCTGTTTCTGCAGATATTCAGCCTTTGATCTTGCGTAAATCGACTGCCTACGACATGTGGACTGTGCTTGCATGGATGTATGGCCGTAAGAAGAGAGTATTGCATACGTACCAAATCAAACGTAGCATATACTCTCTTAAACAGGGTGACTTGTCTGTAGCCGCTTTCTTTGCAGCCCTAAAGACTAAGTGGGAGGAACTTGACTACCATGTGAATGATGACTGGCACTGTGGGTCTGATCATGCCTTGTACTGGGACAAAGAATGGATGGATCAGACGTTTATTTTCCTTGGAGGCTTACGCGATGAATTTGAATCCATTAGGAGCCAAATTCTCAATTGTGACGAGGTCCCCGGAATTGAAGAGGTGTATGCCCATGTGGAATCTGAGGAACAGCGTCGCCAAGTGATGCATATTGACACCAGTCAGGGGAGTTCTCCTTCAGCCTTTGTTGGTCGTGCTTCTGGGATTGGACAGCGTCCTGTTCGGCGGTGTAGCCATTGCAACAAATCAGGACATTCTGTTGATTTTTGTTGGGATCTTCATCCTGAGAGGTGGCTTGTCCGGGGTCGTCCTCCTTCTAGCCGCCAGAGTCCTTCTGTGCCTGAGCCTAGTCAGAGTAGTCCTTCAAATGTTGCCAAATCTAAGCTTTCCTCCGATCAAATCAAAGAACTGCAAGCGTATATCAACCGACTGTCTACTACTCAGGAGGATACTTCCACGTCTGAGGGGGCTAAGTTAGCCCAAGCTCTCGTGGCCACTAGTGACCAAGGTAATTCCTCACATGGTGATTGGATTGTTGACAGTGGTGCTACGCATCATATGACAGGGGACCCTAAGATGTTCCAAGAATACAAATTGTCTTCGGGGCAGCAACGTGTATCTATGGCTGATGGTTCTTCTATCTCTGTGGCTAGAAAAGGGAGTTTGTCCTTGTTAAATAAATACTGTCTTCATAATGCTCTTCATGTTCCCAATATTCCTGTGAATTTGTTATCTGTCAGCAGTATTACTAAAGAACTCAACTGTAATCTGATCTTTTCTGCTGATCGGTGTTTTCTGCAGGACTTGGTGATGGGGCAGAAGATTGGGATTGGTTCGGCTATTGATTGACTCTACAGACTGCCTGTGCAGGTTGCGTCCGCTCTTATTTCAGCCACTAGTGGACAGTTGTCAGGCATGGAAGATAGATCTACTATTATGCGATGGCACGAGCGGCTTGGTCATCTTCCGTTTCCATTGATTAAGAAGTTGTTTCCTAGTTTGTTTCATTCTGTTTCCATGGACTCCTTCACCTGTGAAGTGTGTCAGTTGGCTAAACATGTTAGGGCCTCGTAACCTATTTCATTCAATAAAACCACTCGTCCATTTGCTTTGGTTCATTCTGATGTTTGGGGTCCTTCGGGAGTACCCACTTGTCGTGGTTTTCATTACTTTATGACCCTTATTGATGATTACTCCCGTTGTACGTTCGTGTATCTGTTGAAAGAACGTAGTGAAGTTCCCGTTATTGTCAAAAATTTTGTGGCCTTTGTTGAGACTCAGTTTCAGACGTCTGTCCAAGCTTTTCGCACCCATAATGCTAGAGAGTATGTCTCCCAATCCCTAGATGATTTCTTGAAGAGCAAGGGTATTGTTCATGAAACGTCATGTAGTTACACACCTCCCCAAAATGGCATGGCTGAACGGAAGAATCGTCATTTGCTTGATGTTACCCGGGCTCTTTTGTTCCATCGATAGGTTCCCAAGTGCTACTGGGGTTATGCGCTTCTCACTAGTGCCCACCTTATCAACCGTATGCCTACCCGTGTGTTGCAGGGCCATTCCCCGTACTCTATGCTTTGGCCTACTCAGAATCCCTGGCCTCTTACTCCTCGGGTGTTTGGGTGTGTCTGTTTTGTTCATGACCATAGTCCCACCCTCAAGAAACTTGATCCTCGGTCTGTCAAGGCTGTCTTCCTGGGGTATTCCTCTACTCAGAAGGGATACAAATGTGTTGATCTTACCACCTCTAAAGTCTATGTTTCTCGGGACGTCACCTTCCATGAACATGAGACATACTTTCATGTGAATCCTCTTCAAGGGGAGTATCTAGGGCACAGTAGTGAAGAGTATTCCTCAAATCAGTTGATTCAGTTTACGGATTTCTTGGATTACAAGGTCAGTGACAGTGTGGCAGACACAGTCAGAGATGATAGAGACCGTCACATGGACGAGGGTCTTGTTGATAATCAGCCTACAGCCCGTGATCATTTGTTTGGCCAGGTGTACAGAAGGAAGAAGACAGATGTGATTGAAAATGTTGATGTAACCAATCCCAATCCTGTGAGCTCCCCGGATGACCCAAGTCTAATCAATGAAGAGCTTCCTATAGCCCTGCGCAAGGGCACCAGGTCTTGCACTTCTCATCCTATTCAGAGGTTTGTCTCTTATGCGAAATTGAGTAAGAATTACAAATGCTTTATAACATCCTTGTCTAAGTCTGTTATTCCCAGGTGTGTGGAAGATGCTAGAGAGGATCCTAAATGGCTACAGGCCATGACAGAGGAGATGAATGCCTTGGCAAAGAATGACACTTGTGAAGTTGTGGATATTCCCAAAGGGACTCATTTAGTTGGTTCAAAGTGGGTGTTCAATGTGAAGTACAAACCAGATGGTACTGTGGAAAGGTATAAGGCTCGGCTTGTTGCAAAGGGGTTCAGCCAGAAATATGGTATTGATTATCTTGAAACCTTTGCCCCTGTTGCCAAACTGAAAACTGTGAGGGTCATATTAGCACTTGCCGTGAAAAAGGGGTGGAGCATGGATCAACTTGATGTTAAGAACGCATTCTTGAATGGCCATCTAGAAGAAGAGATCTATATGAGTATGCCTCCTGGATATGTTCAAAGCGGAAAATGTTGTCATCTTAAGAAAGCCTTGTATGGATTAAAGCAGTCTCCTAGAGCATGGTTTGAAAGACTGAAGATAGTGATGAAGACAAATGGATACAAACAGGGAAATGGTGATCACACCCTATTCATTAAGCAGAGAGATGGCCTGGTGAGTCTTCTTCTTGTGTATGTTGATGATATGATAGTCACAGGTGACGATGAAGAAGAGAAAAAGAAGATGAAGGAGAGGTTAGCTGCTGAATTTGATCTTAAAGATTTGGGTAAACTAAGGTACTTTCTGGGGATAGAGATTGCTCGGTCAGAGATAGGGCTGGTTATGAGCCAAAGGAAATACACTCTGGATCTTCTAAAGGAGACAGGCAAACTTGGATGCATACCCTTTCTAACTCCAATGGAGTCTGGTACAAAGATAAGCATCAAAACTGGCAACATCCTAGATGAGGAAGGAAAAGGGCAGTATCAGAGGCTGATTGGTAAGCTCATCTATCTTACTCTTACTCGCCCTGATATTACTTATGCTGTGAATGTGTTGAGTCAGTTTATGCATGCTCCTACTGATTGTCACTGGAAGAGTGCAGAAAGAGTGTTGGGGTACCTAAAGAATGACCCAGGAAAAGGATTACTCTATACTCAGCAAGACCAACTTAATATTGAAGGATACTCTGACGCAGATTGGGCAGGATGTACTGATACTAGGAGGTCTACCACAGGGTACTGCATCTTTCTGGGGGGTAACCTGGTTGTATGGAGAAGTAAGAGGCAGAAAGTTTGCTCTAGATCCAGTGCTGAGGCTGAATACAAGGTTGTGGCTATGGGAGTTACAGAAATGTTATGGTTAAAGATTCTCCTAGCAGATATTGGTGTTGAAACAGAAGAGAAGATGAGGATGTACTGCGACAACAAGTCTGCAATTAATCTTGTGAATAATCCCGTTTTGCATGACAGAACTAAACATGTGGAGATTGATCGCCAGTTCATACGGGAACGCATAGATTCAAAGGAGTTGATCCTACCTTATATGAAGTCTGAAGATCAAATTGCAGATGTTCTAACCAAAGCCTTATGTACATCTCAATTCGAGAAAAATGTAAGCAAGCTTGGCATGTTTGACATGTATGCCAAGCTTGAGGGGGAGTGTTAACATATCATGTGTAGGGAACCAGGTCTGGATCCAGACCCGGTCCCTTGGGCATGGGTACCGAGAGTGGCTCGGTACCCTAGGCGGTTTTCCCTCTTATTTAATCCCACTTATGGTGTAATTGTTGATTAAGTGGAATAACATTTTCTCTCTCCTAGGGTTGCGGTTGTGCTCCTAGGTTAGAGCTTCTCTGTGGTTTTTCACCTCTCTTTAAGGTTTTCCACGTATATTGTGTGTTCCTTCTCTTTTTCTCCATCTTGGTGTGTGTTTCTACAGGTGTGATACTTGGTTTGCAATCCTCCATCTTTACTCTTTCAAGAATGTCCTTAGCATACTTGGTTTGACATGAGAGAATTCCCTTTTCTATCCAAGTCACTTCGACTCCTAAAAAATAGCTCAATCTGCCAAAATCTTTGACAAGAAACTCCTTGCAAAAGGCATTAACAAAATTTTGAAAAAATATGGAACAATTTCTAGTTAGGATCATGTCGTCAACATACACAATGAGCAAAAGAGTGTTTTATCTTTGATGCAATGTAAACATAGACAGATCAGCCATACTAGTAAAGAAACCATAATCAAGAAGAAAACTGCTTAGTCTAGCATACCACGTACGCGACGCTTGTTTCAGACCATAAATGGCTCGCTGCAATTTGCAAACATATCCTAGTTTTGTTTTATCTTTATACCCGGGAGGCTGTTTCATGTATACATCTTCGTTAATTGCACCGTGTAAGAAAGAGTTTTTAATATCTAGCTGCCTTATTTCCCACCGTCTAACTGTAGCAATAGAAAGAACCATTCTAATAGTGGTAGGGCGAACCAATAGAGAAAAGGTTTCATAGAAAACAATTCCCTCTTTTTGAGTGAAACCTTGAGCAATAAGTCTAGCCTTGAGTTTTTCCAATGACCCATCTGATTTTAGTTTGGTTTTAAACACCCATTTCGATCCTACTAGATTCATCTTTAGATCATAGGGTACGAGTCTCTAGGTTTTATTTTCATCTAACGCTTTAATTTCTTCATCCATAGTCTTCTTCCAGCCTGGTTTCCCAAGAGCTTCATTAGCACTTGAAGGTTCTTTGGAAATATCTTGGTATAAAATGTGTAAGTTGGCATACTTGGGGATTTGGTTTGAAAGTTCCCACCATCGATCTAGTGAGCATCGTTCTAATCATAGCTGGAGGAGAAATAGTAGTAATATCATGCGCACCTTGTTCCAAGTTTTCAGCCGTGGTCATGTCAAGTATTTCATGCCCGCTTTGATCTTGTTCTAAGTTTTCCAGCTGATCATGAACCGACTGTTCATTGGCTGTCATAGTACTGTCTTGATCTTGTTCCTTGTTTTCAGTCGCGACTCTCTCATGCTCGCCTTGATCATGATTATCCAGTTGATTGTGATCAGGCTGTACATTGATCATCATATTCTCAATCAAAGTCTCTTGAAGCTGAGAGTGGGTATCAATCTCACCTCTTTCTTCCTCATGAGTATCATTTGTTCGAATAAGTCTATCATCTTTGGAAGCCGGTTACTCTATGTCCTCTTGTTCCTCACCAAAAGAAATTAAATATGAAGTTAGACTCTCCATCATATAATTGAGCAGGATTTTTATAAGGAAAAAAATGTTCATCAAAACAAACATGTCGAGAGATAAACATTTTTCCAGTAGCCGGATAAAAGCAAGCCGGATTCAAGCAGCGATAACCTTTGTGACTATCACTATACCCAAGAAAAACACACAACAATGATTGGTGCTCCAATTTATCTCTTGCATAATCTCTCAAGTAAGAGAAACATTGGCGTCCAAAAACACGAAGAAAATCATATTTGGGATGTTGTCCAAAAAGCTTTAAATAGGGAGAATCCATCTTAAGAGAAGACGATGGTAGCCTATTAATCAGAGAAACAACAACGATAAAGGCTTCAAGCAAGAAACGCTTGGGAACATTGGCATGCAACATCATGGTCAAACCCAATTCTATAATGTTCTGATGTTTTCTTTCTGTCGTACCATTTTGTTGTTTAGTGTATGGGCAAGAAAACTGTTGTTTGGTTCCAAGAGATTTTATATAATCTCTAAATTTTGTACTCATATATTATCCTCCTTCATTTGATTGAAAAACTTTTATCCTTTTATTAAATTGTGTCTCAACAAATTTTGGGAAATGCTGGAAACAAACAAAAAAATCAGATTTGGACTTCAAGGGTTATAGCCAAGTGAATCTGGAATTCATCAATAAAAGTCACATAGTGCCGAGAACCATATTGAGAACAAACAGGCACTGGTCCCCATAGATCAGAGTGAATTTTTTCAAAAAGGTCAACATATTTATCTTCACGTTCAAGAAATGGCAACCTACAAGATTTGCCAAGTTGACAACTATGACAAATAGAAGTTCTATGAACTGAAGAGCAAACATTAATCAAATTTTTCTGCTGAAAATGTCTCACAACGCCATTATGGGGATGTCCTAATCTGAAATGCCATTGTTCTTCTGAAACACGCCGAAATCTGGATGAGAAATATGTTGTTTGCTTGGCCTTACCGATAGTGTAAACTCTGTCTCGCTTACTGCCCTGTGCCACTATTTTCCCTATTCTTCTATCCTTTATAAGACAACATGATGAGGAAAATTAAAAAACGTATGGTAATTCACTAGTTAGTTGACAGACAGAAAGTAAATCTTTCTTTAATTTAGGAACATATAGAACATGAGAAAAAGGAATTGATGATCTACCTGTATCAATTTCACTTTTACCAATATGAGTTATGGGAAGAGACGTGCCATCTCCAACAATAACGTGATCACATCAATGATAAGGAGAGATTTTAGAAATCTTACCAGGGTTCCCAATCATGTGAGCTGAAGCTCTGATGTCAATCAACCATTCAGAGTCATTGCATCATCAATAGTGATAGTGGTGAGAGCTTGTTGGGCATCCTCGGCTTGATAAGCATGGTTGAATCGTTCAAAACATTTGATGGCAGAATGATATTTTTTACCATAGATTTGACAGACAATTGGATTTTTCTTTCTCTTCTCGTCACCATTAGTAGAGAGATTAGAATTTTCACATGGCCGATCATGTGGCCGATTTTGATAATGTCCACGTCCTTTATAGCAACGTCCACGCCCACGGCTACGTCCTGATTGTTGGTGTGTCATTGCCATGATAGGAGGAGCGGGACTTTTTAACCATGAGTCAAAACTTTTAAGGAGAGAAACAACCTCTTCATAAGGAGGTGTAGGAGGACGAATCATGGATGCAATAAATGCTTTGTATCCTTCTCCAAGTCCTTGAAGTAGCTAGTAAACTTGTGCCCCCTCATCAACAGATTTTCCAATAGTTGAAAGATCATCACATATTTGTTTGAATTTGTCTATATATTCTTCCATAGAGTTGTCATTCTTCTTAAGCGTAGTGAGAAAATGCGTGAGATCTCTCACGTGATTTTCGAGAGAAGGCATTCATAAGAGCTCTCCAGATGTCCTTGGATGTCTCAAAGCCAACAACAAGGCCAAGAGCACTTTCAGATAGGTGCTGGTAATCCACACCTTGATTAAATGATCAGTCTTTCTCCAAGCAGTAAAATGGGGATTGGGTACCAATTTCTGAGAAGAAGAATCATCGATACGTTTTGGTGGAGCAGCAACCTCGCCAGTCAAAAAAACCTTGAAGATCTTGGCTCTCAATCAGTGCCAAGATCTGTGTCTTCCACAGAAGAAAATTCTCAGCTCGAAGCTTGAGTGGGACGAAGTTGGACACATTGATTGTGTAGGGATAAGGAAAAATAATTGTGGAAGATGACGCCATATATCCTCTAGTTGCAGATGAAAAAGAAATGTTAAGTTGAAGGAGAAAAACCTAGAGCTTTTACCAATAGGTTTCGGCAAACCTCCCTCGAGCGGGTGTTGAAGCAAGGTGTCCCAGCAGGAGAGGCGGCCGGAGAAACGTTGATTCCGGCCAGCACCGGGATCGGTTCCGGTCGAGCACCGGTCCATTGGAAGTGCAACTTCCAGATGATGACTCCTGTTAAATATCCTGGCAAGAGACGATCGGTGGAAACAAAACCAAATCTCAGACTTAATATGCAGATAAGGCAGCTCTAACTTACTCTGTTGTATGGAGCAGGTTTCAGCATCTGGTTATTGAAACTTTGATAGTTTGATTTGTAATGTTGATCATGTTTGGAGCTATATATATATATATATATATATATATATATATATATATATATATATATATATATATATATATATATATATATATATATATAGAAAAAACTAAACCGTGACTTTTGTTTTTCATGTCATTCAAAGACCGTCTGTCTTGTTGATTGGACAGTCTTTTTTATTATTTTTTTGTGCATGGTGGTGTAAAGGGAGGGGGGGGTGAGGAATTTGTCCCTCCTTGCTACTTGACAGTGGCACCTAGGTGGCAAGGGGGATGAATCCCCCCTGCTGCCCAACGGTAGCGCCCAGGTGCCGACTGGTATAGTTGGCAAACTCGGGAATCAGACTCAGATCGGTACACGACTGGGTCAATGGGTTGACTTGATGACTTGATCGGGTCAGGTATCGGATATCAAACTCAGACCAGCATGTGTCCAGGTCAATGGGTTGACTCGACGACTTGGCTGGGTCAGGTCAAACAACCTTTGCTTAATTAAAGTGTTTATTTATTAAACACAATTTGAATTATACAACTACAAAATATCTAACAACAATGTGCAAAGAAAGTGAACATACAACAATGGAAACCTTTACCTACATAATTAGCATATGGCTCGACCTGTCCTACATATAAAATATAATAGATGCTTGCGTCCCTCTTGCATGGCACAATCTATCCTAGGCATATAATGTGTTGTACACTAAAAAAGTGGCGCAAGTGTACATCTGTGACTCTGTGAAACTACAACATAAAGTCTGAAGAGGTATATTATACAAATTCATCATCATATCATAAATATAAGTCGACATATACAAGCAACATCAAATTATGCAATGAAATTGCTTAGATAGCTAATATGTCATAAAAATTCAAACTCAAAACGTAAATATAAAATATAGTTGGAAACTTGAAAAAGACATGATGCGTGCTTGATCACGAAGCTTTCATCAATTCATTCTTTCATAGGAACAACCAAAAATTTATATTAATTTGAGTTTATTATAATCTTGGGTTCTGATATATATGACATATCATGAAATATACAAAATAACTAGTACTAACATGTAATGCCCACAAGAATCAAACCTGAGATACATTGTGTACGTGCCATAGATTTGACCAGCTACACTGTAGGCTGGTTGGAGAGAGAGAGAGAGAGAGAGAAAGCGAGAGAATAAGAAGGAAAAGAAGAGGGACAAAAACCGATCCACTTGGCCTCTATAGCAGCACTCCTAATCCTAAGATCAACACTCCTTAATTCCATCAAAATAGCACCATCCCATATTCAAAGTAATGATGTGGCTACAACACGCCATCCAATCTACCCAGTTGCACTATACATCATTTGGAGAGAGAAAGAAGGGGGGAGAGAGAGTGAGAGGGAGGGAGAGATCTATGTCTTGGGCATGCTGACCAAAGTGAGAAAGACCTCTCTAGACATGAAGGGTGCAATAGTTTGAGATATAGATATAAAAAGAAAATACATACACAAAAAAAGCGATCAAGTAGCATGACTTAGCATACTTCAAAAGTAACGTGACACATATGAGACAACTTTCAAGATTTAGATAAATAGTCTTGATTTTTTAGCAACAGAAAATGATAGTAAACATAAGAAAACTTATAGCTAGGATAGGAACTTTTGGGTTTTCCCATGTATCACATTAAGACAATATGCATGAGATATATAACATGTTGCAATGAATAATCATTTGCAAATATTTTACATGCAAAAAAAGAAGGTACACCCACAAAACCAACATGCACTAGATATACAATTGTACAGTCTTAAAGAAAATAGGACCACTCCCTATGGTAGCTTCAATAAAAAAAGAGAAGACAAAAAATACATAAAAACTTGTGGTATGTTAGTTTGAATAATGGTAATATAATTATGTTGCGTAGAACCATCAAAAATCAATTATACATTGCAGAACCAATCAGAAAGATCTGTTTATATGTAGGCCAATTTTTCTTCAAACTTATTGTTCTTTGAAATCTCATTAAAACTTGGTTTAGGTAAAAGGTTCATAGCACCAAATTTGGCAACATGCTATTGACAATCTCCTCTTCCCAATTAGGCTTTTGCTAGGTCGAAACTCTAATCCCCTGTTGGCATATACCCTGTTCCAATTTCACATTTAGCAGTTTGATGCAGGCACCATACGTATGTCCATTTGTTTATGTGCAAAGCCATTGATTAAGATAATAGAAATTGCACCTTCAAAATGATAACCCATAAATCAATTATCAAAATTTTGAGCTAAATCACATTAGAAACTACAATTGTAATTGTATTACACTCAAGTTTACTTGAGGATCTGGACACCACGTTATGCAATTTAAATTTGCACATCCTAAAAGTGGATTGAAAACAAACACAATATCTGTGATGGATCACCAATACTTTGTGAATTTAAGCAATCTAAGTTATAGAATGCTCTTAGATGTGAACCATTACACTTGCTAAAGGAAGCACTCTTGTCCTATGCTAGCTTGGGATATCTCAAAATTTTGAAGTAACCTCTAAGAATGTATACTCATCAGAAATGAATCTTATTTGTGCTGATGGGATCATTTCCATTCAATTGGGATCAGTAATAAGTGTTTCTGGAGGCTAGATTTCATGACAATTGGGCACCATTAGTAATTTTTGATCATTGGCTCCCAATCAGCGACATTAATGGATGTTTAATGGTTGGGCACTGTCAATGATTTTCTGTCAGTGTTGTTCGGTCAACGACACTGATGGTGTTTAATCATGGGGAAAAAATATCATTGTCTGTTCCATACATTGACAAAATAATAGTGTCAATGAAAGAATGAATGTTAGAAATTCTGACAGTCGATCAATGTCAACAATTCTCACTACATTAAGAGGAACAAGTAGAGTCTTATATCAACACAAAGCTAGTAATTTTTGTTATCAAAGTTAGTATGTTTTACACAGTATACAACACTACATATTACAAAACATGGGCACATATATACAAAAATGAATAATAAAGTAAAAAAAACACAATGAGTGTCTTTCCAATTCCCTAGACTCCATTAAACAACTAATGCTAGTGACTAAAATAAAACAAAAGCTGGCTCGCAAATACTTGTCCTTGATGGCTCACCTTGAATAGACCAACTTTGCTCATCTCACCTTTTACATTAGAAGAACCTGGCATAGCAAAAATGGCTACTGCATGATTCCATTTCACCATTCCAAAAGAGTCCACAATAAAATCTCTATGATCCATACCATGATCTATCATCCAATGATTAGGAAGATATTGAAACTGTTGCGACAAAAATATGTGCTGCTGATCTATGAATGAACCAATTGAGCTGCAAAGGATCCATCAAGGGAATGCTGAACTTGATTAGATGAATAGAATCCTTCTACAGTAAAAAAAAAACTTAGGGAATGTATCTATCCGTAGGATCTATTGAGAATTCTTGCATTTTACTCCATTGGTGCATGGTGAATTTCAGAAAATAATGGAGTAAATGAGCAAAGGCAAACTAGAAATTCAGAGATGTCTAATCAACCTAAGAAGCTGAAGACAAATGTTTTGGAGAGTAAGTCCAATTGAAGTGCCAAAGATCATCAATGGAACTACAATCAAACCTGAATAATTTAAAGTTTTAAGTTGGACATAATGAATAGACTTTCTAGCAACCTTTTCAGGATATTGGGATAGAAATATCACTCCTTCATTGAGATCCTCACCCTTTTCATGTAATTCATGGATCTATTACAAAAAGATAAAGTATTATTAATTAAATAAATAATTTGTAACAACTTAGTATAAGTAACATGCAAATTTACGTTTACATGATTGTGAAGCTAGTCATGAAACTTGGACTTCTGAATGTACTCCACGTCTTCAAGCCTTCTATGATATTGCTTCTTAATAATATTTAAGTGCATCCTATATCATGGCATTCAGGATTGGTATTAGAGTATGGTTATTTTAATGTTTCCATAGATAGAAAAATTACTATAAATAGTGTGTGCTTACTCGATATATGTTGCAATAGCCTCATGATTGAACAACACATAAGTGTGTGCTTAATATAACCATGTATCATCCATAGTGAAACAATCACTTCCACCGAAAACATGTCCTTTTTGAAGAGTTGAAGATGTATTAATGCAACACCTTTAGCTTGTTCTGAATTGCATATGAGCCTGTTAAATTAAGTCAACACTCCATGGAAATATCCAGCACGAAATTCCAAACATTCATTCACCAATTAGCCTTCTACAATTGATCCTTCCGATTGGCTTCTGTTATGCACAAAAATATTAATTTTAGTGAATACCTAGTGCAAGTTCAAACCAATTACAAATAAATAATGATAAATCAGCATATGTTCAATATTTTTTATTGTTAAAACTCATCAAATACAATACCTTTCAATTCCATACATTCAAAGATACTGTGCTAGACCACATAATCAAACTTCCTTTGCTAAATGGATAGGTAATGAACCATGAAGTAAAAAATGCAGGTGGAAACATTCCCTCCATGTAGGATAATATTACTAGAACATGTTCTCCTAATTGTCTTATTCCATATTTCTTTTCTACCTTAGAACATAATTCTTTACAAAATCAACACAGCTCAATCAACACTACTCCACATTGATGAGGCAAGGGTTTCCTCAAAGACAAATGCAGAAATTAATGCATAAGCATATGACAATCATGACTCCTTAATCATGAAATTCTATGTTCCTTTACATTTACATGGCATGAGATATTTGCTGCATAATTATCTCGAACTTTTAGGCCTTTTAAAACCTTGCAAAAAATAGTCCTTTCTTCCTTCATCATCGAGAATCAAGCATCAGGCAAATACATGTTTCCTTCTTCAAATTGTGGATGGAGCAGATGTTTGATATTCATCTCCTTTAAGTCCAATCTAGCATTTAGGTGAACCTTTTCCTTTTCCAATATATTTAGTAACGTGCCAATGATGTGGTCACATATATTTTTCTGAATGTGCATTACATCTAAATTATAACACAAAGTGTTATCTTGTCAATATGGTAATATGAAAAAATATGATTCTTTTGTCCAGTTGTATGGCAGTTCATGTTGTAATTCTTTGGTGTGATGCACATTGATATCATCACAACCACCCCATTGTTGGAATACTTCTGAACCAGATAAAAGTATCAAAGCAATATTTGTTTCAATCACTCAATCAAATGATGTCATATGTCGTCTCAAATGATGACTTTGAGGTGGGAACCTATGATATTTCATGTAACACATTTTCTTACTATATTTCAAATGAAGGTAATGTGTATCTTTGTGACATAGCAGACATGTCAACTTTCCTTTAGTGTTCCACCTAGATAAATCTGTATATGCTGGAAAATCATTTATATTCAATAATAAAGTACCACACATCTAAAAGTATTCCTTTTTTGATGCATCATACGTTTGCACACTCCATCCTTCAACAATTTCAACTCATCAAACTGAGGTAGCAATAGCACATCTATTTTAATTCCAGGTGATTTTGGCCCAAATATCAAGAGAGACATTATAATTGATGGCTTCTTCATACATATCCATTGAGGTAAGTTATATGAGAATAAAAATACTGGCCAAACACTATATGATGTGCTTAGATTTCTGTATGGATTGAAGCCATCACTAGCCAAACCAAATCTAATGTTACGACTTTTAGCAGCAAAAGTATGATGCATCTCATCAATTTTTTTATATGCATGCACATCTAAAATGCCTTATAAGGCCATCTTTGGTTTGTCCTTCATCATGCCATGGCATTAATGATGCCATTTTTGTTGACATATGTAATCTCTCCAGTCGATTTATTACTGAAAAATATCCTAGAGTATTTGCAACAACTTTGTGAACCACAAACATCACATCTCTTTTTCATAAAATGTTCTTTCCAAAATAACATGCAATTGTTTAGACAAACATATATTTTTCATAGCTGAGGCCCAAACCATATGCAATTTCCTCCACTTTATAATATGTTTTAGGTATTTGCACTTGTTCTAGGAATGCTTCAATCAATAAATCGGGCAGCATGTTGAATGATTTGTTACTCCAACCATTAAACATTTAATGTCATACAAACGTAAAAGGAAAGATAATTTTAAAATATTTTTGCATCTAGGATATAACTCATTGTTTGCATCATTCAACAGCTTTGTATATACATCATTAGCTCCACATTCTCTTCCATCAGTCTCATACTCTATCTCACAATGCAATCCAAGTTCTCTAGAATATTCATAAGTTGTTGCAATCAATTCATCTACTTTGCCCATTTCCTCTTCACTAGCATCTTTGCTTCTCTCTATTGACTGTGATATGGATTCACTGTGATAGTGTGAATGAGTATAACACAGAAATGTCCCAATACAATAACCCAAACCTCAATGTGGGCCCATCAACGATGGAGATCTCTTATGTGTGCAAGTGTGAAGGTGCGGTGCTCGAACAAACTAATGAGAGGAAGGGAATGAAAGGGAATTATAAATGGAGGATGAGAAAGAGTCTACTTGGCTAGTAGACTCACCTGACATGTTTCAGGCAAAGCCAATAAATGGTGGTCTTGGAGTGGCCAGCTACTGCAACAGTTGCGATCACATACTCTGTAGTGGCTGGTTGGTAAATCTAAAACTAGAAATGAGTGGCAGCTCATATCTGCCCTTACAGGCTAAATCAAGGGTTGCTGAAATCGAGACGGAGATTGGCGGACAGACACAAAAGGCAAACACAAGGGAAGTAGAGAAGAACTTACCTTAGCACCATGGCAAGGTGTCTCCTCGGTTCGTTCTATAGCCAGTTGGCGCCCGGAGCTTATCTTCCCAACTAGCAAACTAGCCAAGTTCTTGATTGGATGGATAAGGTGGATGATCCAGATTGGCCCAGATCAAGTAATTCCATAAGACAGTTGCACGTCGAGAGCAGAGTTGCTGAGGATGGTTGCTTGATCTCCTCATACGACAGAGACCTCCACATCCGGGGGGAGTTGCAACATAAAGACATTGTCGGGATGCTGATGGACTGTCGAATCAATGGAGAGAGAGAGAGAGAGAGAGAGAGAGAAGTGTGTTAGTACTTAGAAACAGATTGGTTTCGATAGCATCAGGCAGTGCTCCATGCCAATGATTTAGGTAGCAACAGTGGATGAATATTTCGGCATCCAGTGGGGAGTGTCATAGTTCTGGCAGTTGGTGGCACCACTTGGAGGGATTGGATCTCATAATAAACCGGGAGGGAGAACAAAGCTAATCTACCTTATGAAAAGAGTAACTCTAATTCTCATTAACCAAATTTATGAATAATTCAAATGTCAATAAAAATAATTTTTTAGGGTGCACAACCTTTACAAAAATGGCATTCCTAGATCCGCAATTTGCATTGGTAGCTCAAAGTTGGGTGAGAAAGAAAGAGAGGGAGATAGAGAAGGTCGGCTGGCCTACCTAGGTGGCCAGCTGGAAGAAGTTTAAAGGTGATGGCAAGGTGACTTCCCAATGCATTGGTGGGTCAAACATGGCTGGATTCACTCCCTTCTTTCACCCAGTCAGTTGGCCTGACCCATGTGGATGGTGTTGGTAGGCTTAGGTGTCATCTGGGGCAACTGACTAGTCAATGGCGGTGACTAGGATGAGGCCAGTCTGCGGTTGGGGTTCGCCCATGCTCAATGGCAGGTTTGGAAAGGGGCTGCTGCACTCTGAACATGCTGGTTGGTCCAACATGGCGGACCGGGTCTTGGTTGCTACATGCATGAGCTGATCGGACTAAGGTGGCTCCTCCTATGAGGCTAGCTCAGACTTTGGTGTGGCTAAAGTGGGCATGACTGAGTAATGTGGACCTTAATAAGACCCCACGCCCATTTTGATCCATTACCTGCATCATACAGTGGAACCTCATACCAAAGCCCCAAATGGAGGCTAGACTAGAGATGCCAGCACACAAAGATGGAGAAATTGCATACGGTTACATCATTGACGGGCTATTTATATGCAGAATTAAACTGCCCAAAACTTCTGCTGTTCTCATTATATTTAATTAGCTGTTTGATTTTATAGCTCATGTGCCGTTTTGTTTGATATCACCACCGGTGGTAAGTGGCGGCATCATGTTAACCAGAATTTTTAAGTCCTTGTAAGGCTTTATTGTAAAACAGGGCTTGAGTAGCACCAAGTTCAGCTTGACTCAACTCAAGAACTTGGACCAAACCCGAGCTAGTGCAAACCCAACTCATCGCTTGGAGCAGTCAGTGGCCTTGTCTAGTCAATAGATTGCCTCCCTCCACGCATGCAGCTCTAGTTAGCAACAGACCCACATGCTGAGGACTCCAGCCACACGTATTAGCCATGCTTTCCTTTTTGGGCATGTGCTGTCAGTCAGCCACCTGGTGGCTAGCTTCAGCCCACCACACTTTCCACATAATTTCCACGTGGCGCTGGCAATACTTACCTTTCTTGGCATGCCACCTCATCTGATCGCCAGCCACTCACACGCCAATGAGGCATCACCTTAACACAAGCCCTCTCCCATTTGACACACAGCTTGGGCAGGAGACCAAATAGTAAAGCACTTGAAAGGAGCCACCCAGCCTAGATTGGCCAATGGTTCTAGCACATTTTAGGGTGCACCTCTCATCAACCAATAGAAATAATTTGTTTGACTTTATTTGTTTTGTGAGTGACTCATTGAATTCCTTCCTCTTGGCACAAGCCATAAAAATTTAGTTGTTTCTATTTTGAAATTTATGCAAGGAACAAGATTGATTGGTAGTGTTAGAATTTCTCTCTCTCCCTCTCGGGTTCTCCCTTGGTTTGTGTCCTCCTAACTTGTAGGGGTGCACAACCTACTCGAGCTCGACTCGTAAGTTTAAACGAGCTGCTTCATTAGTTAAATAAGTCGAGCTCAAGTTTATGAGTCAACTCGTTTAACTAATCGAGTCGAGCTCAAATTCATTCTAGTGGACTCGTTAAAGCTCCACTCGGTTCGATTAACATACCGGTTTAAAAAAGACCGGTTCAGCTGTCTCACTTCTTCTCAGGCGGGAACGGGACGACTCTCCCTCTCTCGGTCTCTCCGACTTCTCCTTCTCCGCATGTGCTCCCGCCCCCGCCCTGCTTCACTGCTTGTGCTTCTTCTCCGCCTGTGCTCTGCGCTCCTGCTGCCCTGCGTCAGTGTGCTCTCCGCTTCTCCAGTAAGTCAGTGACACTCAAAGGCAGCGCATCCCAAGGTTCCCATCTTAAACTTTGTAAAGATTGTTTTGAATCCTCAAATACCGTTTGAAACTTCTCCTTCTCTTCTCCTTCGCTTCAGACTTTTCAGCCAAGGTTCCTGCGTGTGCTCTCCACTTCAGCCTTCTCCCTTCAGCTTTCAGCCCAGGCCCCAAGGTTCCTACCTATGCATGCTTATGAAGTTTGAGGCTGCCACCGCTTTGATCTCCCCTTGTTGACGAAGACTGTCGGCGTCTGGTTCTGCCATTCTGGTGACCCTGGTAAAACACTGGCAGCTCTCTTCGTCTCTCGTTGCAGTGAGCCAGTGAGTACCTCTTTGGCTCTTTGCCCTCTTGTTCTCTCTGTCGTATAAAATTTTTTTTCCCAAATGAAACCCTCGTAAGTTCGTTACTCTGTGTCATCCTTCAAGGTTTCATGTGAGTGTCGTCGCCTTCAATCGATCTCTCGATCTCCCCTTGCATCTCCTTCTGAGAAACCACAACTTAGTTATGAGCAGCAGAGGGCTTTCAACACTAAGCAATGTGCAGAGGGTACTTCAGTTGACTACTCCCTCTCTCTCTCGCTCGCTGTCGCTGGTTTTATTGTCAATGGTACATGCTACAAATTTTCACTTTGAGTTCTTGTTTCTGGGTGTTTGTGCAGGGGGGGTTCGGGCAGGACTGAAGGCATCATCCATTGCTGGTGTGGCTAGCACCATTCCAACGGTAATTGTCATTTTTTTGTGGTTTTCAGGGTTTCTTTTCAAACAATTTCATAGACGAGAGAGATGATTTTGTTTTGATGGACATTATCTGCCTCTTGTTTCACTTTCATGTTTATAAGAGATGGTACAATGGATATGTCATTATTGGTGCTTTTCTTGGATATCACATACCACTTGAACTTTTTGCGTTATTGGTTATGCAGAAAACAAAGCCACATTATCGAAGCATTAGGGAATTAAGGGCACTAGGACTGACACCCCATTTACTGGCTTGTCGATCTGCTCAGGTAATTTTCTGTTTGTTGTTCTAGGGAATTATGCTAATTTTTCTATGCCTTGTGGATGTATGTTACTTTTTCTGTTTTATATCAGCCATGCTTCTGGCTAGAACAAGACAACCTAGCCACTATATTGAATTGATAAGAAATCTTCCCTACAAAACCAGTAGGATAAAATGTTATGTTGCGGTCAGCATTTGGCATTTGCATACCTACAGGTTCTTTTGTGCTCATTGCATGTGTGTATTAACCGTCACTGTTATATCAGCCATGCTTCTGGGCTCTGGCACTTCAATTTATACAAATCTTCACTTCCTTTTCATATGTGTGTTTCTTTAGCTTTGTTTGTCGTTTCTTTTTACTTTTAAGTTGAGAGGTTTCCTTTATAATAGAATTTCTAGTTACATCATGTTGACCATATCCCTGTTTTAAGGGATTTACAATTTTGGACAAATGTTCATTGCATTGGCTTTCCTTTATAGTGTCAACAGCTTTAGATTTTTATCTTGCTGCTTTTATTAGTATCCTTTTTGCCTATGGTAATTGCAAGGGCACGAGATGTGTTGCTTTCAGCATGATTGGTGCTATCCTTGATATTCTCATATTGCCATAGCATCCAATACTGAGATCTACAAATATGTTTAAAACAGGAGGAAATGTTTTTTCTTGTTGTTTTTTCATGCAGCATTGTGTTACATGCTAATTTTTGATGCAACATTGTGTTACATGCTAATTTTTGATGCATTTGGTATCATGTGCCACATAGCTAATTGACTGCTGGTCATCCTAATTTTCTCAGTCTGAGGTACTTAACTTTCTATTTGATCGACTATTTTGGCAGAAAACTTATTGATGATGACTAAGGGTTTTGTGTCTAACAATGTCATGCAGCATGTTGTTAGCATATGTATTAGCATTTGGTATCATGTGCCATATACGCCAAAAGGGGAACTCCACAACTTTTTTGAATATCAGCATCAGAGGCAATGGATTCCTGCACCAGATGACAGTAAACAACCTTGCCCTATAAAGCTTCAATTCACAATGTTGGGCCGAAAGCTCCATGTGAACACAAGACCATTAAGTACTTGTTCTAGCCTACACATTCTGTTAGATGCT
This sequence comes from Nymphaea colorata, assembly GCF_008831285.2. Classification (NCBI taxonomy): domain Eukaryota; kingdom Viridiplantae; phylum Streptophyta; class Magnoliopsida; order Nymphaeales; family Nymphaeaceae; genus Nymphaea; species Nymphaea colorata. The sequence continues at coordinate 15,515,877 of NC_045143.1, forward strand.
TTATGAGAAGCTTTCATAGTTTACCGCACACGTGTGCTTCTTCATGTAACCTCTAGCTGCTTATGCAATAAATTTGTGAAAGCAAGTATAGTCAATCTTACAGTTCCGGACTGCTTTGGTCATAGAGTTATCCACTTTTTTGGAAAAGGAATTTGTTCTATTCTTCACTTAACTGTTCTATTCTTCACTGAACTCCTATCTGTACTTGACACTGGAACAGATTATGGAAAAGTTGTTTACCAAGCAAAACAATTAGTGTTGTAGATGTGTTTATGATTATTGTTGGTTTGCAGCTAATCAATATGAAATCTTTACTTACAGGTTGACTCTGGAAGGAAACCTGTAACAGGAATCTGTCTGTTCCTAGAAGGAGATGTTGTTGAAGAGAAGTTCACCATCCATATCCAACACCTCCCCTCACTACCTGCGTTCCTGATCTTCTCCAATGAGCTTGCCTATGGATCTGGTATTGTTAACGACAAGTGCCAGACACTGTTCACATGTATGTATTGCACCTGTTGAGTGCACTCTGGCTATGACTGACAAATCGGCCTGGATAGTAACACTTGAAAATAAACTTAACCCGATTATGTTGGTCTCTCATTGGAATGTGCATTGGATGCCACAAATCTGAATGAATAGGTAAAATCTGCTGGTCATACTAATTTTCTGTTAGGTGGCATTGCACACTGCACAAAAAAAAGTAATGGCATAATTGAATGGTTGAACTGACAGCAGCAAACTATGTATTCGAGCCTTAATCGAGCTCACGGTCGAGCTTGAGCTGGATGACTGTAAATGAGTTTATCGAGCTTAATCGAGTCGAGCTCGAGCTCGACAAGTGACTATCGAGTCGAGTTCGGGCCAGTATAGTCGAGCTATATTCGAGCTCGAGCCGAGTCAAGCTCGTGTCTTACTTAGTCGAGCCGAGTTCGAGCTGACCGAGCTCGGGCTCGATTTGGCTCGTGTTCAGCCCTACTCCTAAGCAGTGCCACTGATCGCCTAGTTGACCATCAGCCATCTCTTTTTACTGTCGTGCATCCCAACTACTGCCAACTGTAGATCGCCACCATCCTCCTAGGTATTGCAGCTCTCCTTATTTTTCCTTAATTCCAGCCTAATATTGGTAGTCTCCTTGTGTCTTCACGTGGTCCATTCGTCACAACTATGCCCAAATGTGGAGCTTTCTAGCACGCAAGGAGAACACACACTACTGCCTCATCAACAACTCTACCCCAGACGCGAAGCCCTCCCCAGAATCAAGCGCTCTAAGCCGGTATGCTCTTCAACTCTTCAACTGGCTGATCCAAGACCTTGGCTCACTTGCTGGTCAGGACAACAAGTCCTGGGAACCAATGGGCTGCCGGGTGCACATGAGGAGACACTGCGGCGATCCAGCCTGGCCCATGGTAAGTTGCCTCTCTTTCTCTCTTGTGTTGTGGTTTGTGGACTAGTTCGAGGTGTGAGCATCAAGACCCTCCTACCTATCTAGGTGCAGGACTGCTAAGCCTAGTCGTAATAACTACTTGGCCTTGTCGAGTAGGCTCTCTCTAGTTCTCGCTTTCTACCTCCCTCATTCTTGTTGGTTTGTACAGGCACTGCACACCTTCACCAGCAAAAGTGAGTGATCCTTGTTCAGTAAGCTTCGTATTGAGGGTGGCAATCTGTCTTGGCTGATTCTTGCCCTGATGTCTTGTTCGGGCATGCACATTGTATTGCTAGACCAGCAAGAGGCTAGTCGCATCTACAAGATCCTCTGTTAAGGAGGAGCACTCGCACCACTAAGCATGGATGCGGGCTGATCTCTTGAGTGTTTGGGCCACTGAGTGAAGACCCGCATCATGATGACATGTATTTGGATTTTGATGAAATCACTGTAAGTAGAGAATATTCCCTGGTCTTTGTTCCATTGAAGAATTTGGGGGCTTTGACACCATTGAAAACATTTTCACAGTAGACCAACAATACTATATAAGATCTAAGGCTTGGGAAATTAAAATATAACATGAAGAAAGAACTCATTTATGTACATATTAACATTAAGGTGGGTATATAGTTCTTTCTTTTAAAGAATTAAAATAAAACATTGGAATCCAACCGAGAGTTTTAGTGGAGAAAAACATCAAAAGCTAACTAAGGTGCTTTAAGCTTGGTGTGATGAAAAATTAGATTGGATAAAGGTGTAATTCAGCTACAACTCAGAACTACTTAGTCCTATAATTTCCTCAAGTTGTCTAATTCTATAATTTAAGTTGTTTCTCTAGAATCAGCCAAAATTGAGTAAGAAATCAATTATGTTGTAGCAAGATCAGAGTGTGATTCTCAGCTCGTTGCATAGAAGGTGTTCTTCATTCTTATGTACAGTATATATATATTAGAAAAATGAAATTAGAAGATATGTCTCTCTTCAGCATATCATGCTCTTGTGTAATTCAGTTGCTTCTCTGTAGTTTTGCTTTGTTTTCTACATGGTATTAGAACAAGGTTGTTTTCTTGAAGTTTCATTGAACTTCTACTTCTTCAACCTCAGCCATGTCTAGCTCCTGAGAGGCATCTGTGGAAACCAAGTTTTTCCTTGATCAAAGCAGGAAGTTTCTTAACCCATTCTATTTGCACAATTCTTGTCTCAAAACCCTAACTAAGGACGGCTATCCTACCTTCAGCCATGCCATCATAATGGCACTCACAACAAAAAATAATGTCAGGTACATAGATGGGTCATTGCTAGAATCAGAACCCATACACCATATTACATTCCATGGGGGAGGTGCAATATGATTATATTATCATGATAGATTCTGAGACTATTCATGGGGTGTAGGTCAATCTGCATAATATTATACTCAAAGCATAGCACCTAAAAAATATAAAATTAAGTCAAGTGGTTGCATATTTTACAAAACTAAAATTGTATTAAAATGAATTAGTTTCTTATATTCCATTACCAGTTTGAGATGTGTTGTCATGAAATTTATCACAGAAAAACGGTAGGAAGAAAGAGCAATTCAATCCCTAATGGGCTTAACAACTAATATAACACAATATGAGGTTAGTTAATTATTAATTGATCCCCTATCATCTGTTGCCAAAGTCTATTTCCTCATTTTTCAAGTGGAGAACCAGAGAGATTCAATGTTATATCCAGCAATTGAACATACAAGCCTAGTTGTTTCACAATGAAGTTCACGATTTACTAAGAATAGAACTTAGGAAGGATAACTGTTACACATGGATTTTTGCCAGGATTCAAGATGACAAAGCCTAGGCATGATAAAGTTCAGCCAACTCATGTTGTGAATACTGATAAAATATGTGGTAACAATCTGTCTGCTAGTACATCTAGTCGAATCACAATCTTTGCCAACACGGTTTCTAAAACCAACAACGAAAGTGCTCTGACAATCACCATGGAATAATACAATCAATTGATTTAACTCTTGAAAGAGAACTCCTCTAGTTCTCATGCTAATTTTGAAGTTTCTTCTATTTCCTTGAGATGTATAGACCATTGACTTGTGCCAGTGAGCACGTGAAACCTCATTGTCTAGCCTGCTAAATGTTACAAAACTTGATTTCCAATTTCCTACCAGACTTTCTAATAACAGTTTAGTCTTAACCAATCATCAAGACAATACAATCTTGTCTCCATTGCTTATTTTATACAATGTGCAATATATTCCCAACTTTAGTTTCAATCTACTATCTGTAAATCAATTAATCAAGCATATGATCTGTAAGGCCTTAACCAAGACATCTGGCACTTAATGCTTGGTCATCTATCTAGTCTTGGAAATATGTTGCTTTTAGCATAAAATTCAGATATATTTTTTTCATAGAAGCCTTGTGCAATCTGCTCTATAACTAAGCAAATACATCTGCCTTTTAATCTTAGTGAAATTTCATCTACTAAACATTTCAGCTTATCCGTTGTAACTTGTGGGGCTCCTTCTCACAAATGTTACTCATAAGGCCCACTATTTCTTGAGCATGTTCGATAATTACTCCAGATGTACTTGGATGTTCTAATGAGATGTATATATGAAATGAAATCAAATATATAACTGACCTTCAGCTTGGTTGAAACTCAGCTCCATGCGTCAATAATGAGGTTGAGAAGTGACAATGGAACTGAGTTTTTTTGTCTCAATGAATTTCTCAATAATAATGGAATTGTTCATAGAAGTTGTGTTCATACACCTTAGAACAAGATGTGTTCATACATCTTTTAACGATTGCTTGTGCACTCCCATTTCAAGCTAATTTACCATTAAAATTCTTGGAGGAATATAATGATTGCAATTTATCTTATTAATGGGACTCCATCTTCCTAACTTGGTGGTATCATTCCATATGTGAGATTGTTTTGTACGAGACCTTCGTATAGTCATCTTAGAATCTTTTGATGTCCATGTTACGTACCAATTTTTTATCTTATGAACAAGTTTGATCAAAGGCACACAAGTGTACTCTCTTATGATATCCCTGTGGAATATAAGCTTATCTAGTTTACAATCTTACAAACCCAAAAGATTGCAATCAATGGTGATGTAATTCTCCTTTTTTTCAGAAGTTTGTAATTATCTAAATGTGACACAATACTTCACGCCAGTAAAACTTGTAAGTCCCCTCCATCCTTCTTTTCCCGCCCATATTTAAACTTTGGTGATGCAAAAACATTCGTGTGAATAAATCTTTAGCTGGTTGATAAAAATAGATGTGCCCTCCTCCTTTTCATACCTTCTCTTCCTTGTTTCCTCAATTCTACCTACTCAAAGGTATGTTCTTCTCTCTCTCTTTCTCTCTCTCTCCCTCCTTCTCCTTCTCAATCTCTCTCTCTCTCTCCCTCCTTCTCTCTCTCTCTCTCTCCATATATTTTTTACACATATTTTTTTATTACTTATCATCATTTCAGATTGTATTGCAAAATGGCGGATGCCAATTGCCACTTCAACTATGGATGTTTGAGTTCCTTTTATATTTTCCTTTTTGTTCTTCTTTTCTTATATCTCATTGTTATTAATTTTATTTAGTACTTTTTTTGCCTATGTTGCCAGCCAAGTAGCTCAAGATCAAAATCCCCCTCTAATAAGGATAATAGTTATGTGAGTTCATTTTTTAATAGTTTTGCATGTCAGAAGTTTAAGTATCTAAATGTGACTGTTATTCCACTGCCTTTAAATATGTGAAAATAGTGTAACACTATAATTGGAAAAGTAAATGACACAATGCTGGCTCCTCATCGCCGTGTGAATTAAACCTGCCACTAACTCAATTTGAGCAGATTCAAACTCAACAACCTAAAAATCTGTCATGCGCAGATCAACCAGTTGAGTGATCACCTTGGTAGAACATCTATCTTGTCCATGATAATGTTAGCCTTCTCCACACCTAGAATTGCATTGTGCAACACATATACTTAGCCATTCATAATTTAAAAAAAAAAATCTATTGCAGTGCTGCACATCAAGATCTAATGCCTAGTCGATGTGAAGATATGGTCGTCGCTCTATCAAGTATCCATGGTCAAATTTTATCTCCTTTGGTAAGTTCTCCCCTTAATATAAATCATTTCTTCTTAGCATATCAAAGCTTTTGATCATATTTACTAAGGTAAAGTTAAGCCCTTTCCTTGTTTGTAAGAGGCTATGCAAACAAAAATTAAAGCTCTAGAAGAAAATGGGGTGTGGACCTTGGTTGGTTGCTAGTGCATAAAAAAAAATATAAAGCAAACAATGAGATTGAGAGAGGCAAAGCACAAGATTAAGCATAAAACCAATTCTTTAAATGTGTATAAAATTGTTCTTATTACAAATGGGGCGTCGACTCCGTTTTGAGTGACTCCAGACTCTTTTAGATCTGGATTGGGTTTGATCGGTCATCGACGCGTTTTAGCGAGCAATTTTAGCCTCAAAAATGCATCTTGGTGTGACATAAAATGAAGGGAAGGCCTGTGCATGCATGTGCGGTGCTCATAAATTCAAATTTTGTTGTTTTGATTTCAGTTTTGAATTTTGAAATTCTTATTTGGATCTGAACATAGGTTTTGGATCTAATTCAAATCCGAGAATTGGATTTTGGATTTGAATTTCTTGTCTAAAGTTGGGTTTTGAATTGGAATTTTGTGTTTTGGGTTCGGACAGGGGTTTAAAGGTTCATTTAAATCCAAATAAAATAAAATGCAGTATTTTTGAGGTGGTAATGATAAGCTTTAAGTTTAAGCAATCAAAGAATGATTGCTCATTATTTACATTGTCTAGAGAGAAATAGTTTAATGTTATACTCATATATGTGGATCATTCACTAAAGAAATAGGTATTTACTAATGTTTCCATCTGAACGTCGATCACATAAGAAGAAACCTATAGTGGTGAAATTGCTTACCGCCATAGGTCTACTGTGGTCAATGATGCATTTTGCAAGAAGGTCAATAGTCACTAACGATACTTGTCAAACGTTAGTAAATGTGTGAATCTATACTGATGTGCATGGATCCAAGTAAATGGAAGTTCTTTTTTTCTTTTTTGTTATTTGAAGAAGCTTGTAGCTGTCAGATTATTCACTGGTATAGGTTTACAGTGCAAACACGAAAAAAGTGTTAGTAAACGTCAATCATTACTGATGTCTCCCTTGAAATGTGGATCTATACTGACGATCATGGTTCTGTATCATTGAAAGTTCATTGTTCATTTTGTGTTGAGTCAAGAAGCCTATAGCAGTGAGAAAATTAAATGATATAAGTCCATAGAGTCAAAACTTCCACCTACACTAAGTTAAGGCATATAGAAAATACCCCTATTCAATGTTTTCAGTGGTGTTTTTTCACAAAACATTAGTAATTTTTCTTTGATTTTCATTGACATTTTTGTGGAAAACATCAATAACGGTTACTAGCTTCAGTGGCATTGCTCGTAAATGCCAGTAAAAGTTTCAAATTTTTTGATCTCCCAAACTTTTTTAAAATTCAAAATCTAATCAGTAGTGACACAATACTTCACGTCAGTCAAGGTTAAGCTTTTGAATTCCCTCCATCTTTCCTTTCCCACCCATACTTAAACTTTAGTGATGCAAAAACATTCATGTCAATAAATCTGTAGCTGGTTGATAAAAAAATATGTGCCCTCCTCCTTTTCATACTTTCCCTTCCTTGTTTCCTCAATCCTACCTACTCAAAGGTATGTTCCTCTCTCCCTCTCTCCCTCCTTCTCCCTCTCAATCTCTCTCTCCCTCCTTTTCTCTCTATCTCTCTCTCCATCTATTTTATATGCATATTTTTTTATTACTTATCATAATTTCAGATTGTATTGCAAAATGGCAGACGCCAATTGCCACTTCAACTGTGGATGCTAAACTTTGCCATGAGTTTCTTTTTATTTTCTTTTTTGTTCTTCTTTTCTTATTTCTCAGTATTTTTTTGTTTTTTATTTTTTCGCCTATGTTGCCAGCCAAGTAGCTGAAGACTAAAATCCCCCTTTATTGAGGAGAATAGTTATTCGAGTTCATTTTTTAATAGTTTTGCATGTCAGTTAAAATATTTTTAGTGATGAAAGCTTCATGTCAATAAAATTGTTACAACTCTAGTGACAGATAACCACGCCAATAAAAAGCAATGAACATAAAACATCAAAATCGATTTCTAGTGACATTTATTCTTCTGACACTACTTTTACTGACATTCATAATAAAATGTCAATAAAACTTCTAGCAAAGTTTTGCTTAATTTTTGTTGACATTTTTCTCATGTCAGTAAAAACCCCTTTTTTGTAGTGTTCGATTGTTGCAGGCAATGGTATGACGCAAATCAACAAAGTCAAGGTTTACCTTTCGAGCTTGTTCCCAATGAAAGAGCTTGGTCAATTCAAATTATTTCCTATGTATTGTACTTGTGATAACTAAAAGAGTTCATCTATCTCAACATAAATATTGTCTTGACATCCTAGAAGAAATAGGAAATTATGCCAAACCCATGGACACTTCAATGGTACAACAAAAGCTAGTCACAACATTTGATGGACAGCCTTTAATTGGTCCTTCATCTTAATGACTTTAGTAGGTAAACTAATTTACCCGATTATTACTAGACTTGAAATCTCATTTGTAGTAAACTTCCATAGTCGATTTACGCAAGCTCCAAGAACGAAGCATCTTGAGTTGGCGAGGAGAGTAATTAAATGTCTAGAGAAAAATCCAGGGCAGTGATTTATGCTTTTGACAGAAAAATAGCTCCATTTGATAGCATTCTGTGCTGCGGACTAACCTCAGGTTATTGTGTGTCACTTGGACAAAACTTAATTTCTTGGAAGACAAAGAGGCAGCAAATGGTGTCAGATCGTCAGCAATGGCAGAGAATTGTTCACTTGCAAAAGTGGCCTGTGAGATTGTTTCGTTAAAGTCCTTGGCAGCTGAAGTTAGGATAGTTGATGAAGCACAATGATGTATTTTGTGATAACTAGGCAACACTTCATATTGCTACAAATCCAGTCTTTGAGCAAATAAAGCATATCGAGATAAACTGTCATGTGGTGAGGAACTATGTCGATTTCAGAATCTTTACGAGCCCAATTATGTTCAATATAAAAATAAGTTAGTAGACATTTTTTTTTTAAAAAAAAAACTTGGGAAAGAGCAATTCGAGTTCATCAAATCCAAATTGGGAATGCAAGATCTATATGCACCAGTTTGAGGCAGAGTTTGATAGACAAATCAGATTGAATGAAGGCAAAAATCAGCTATACAACTTAGCACTCTCTAGTTCTATAGTTTCCTCAAGATGTCTAATTTTGCAATTTACTATGCTTCTCTAGAAGAAGCCAAAATTGGATAAGAAAATCAATTTCATTGTAACAAAATCATAGTGTGATCTTTGGGTCATATATAGAAAGTTCTCATTCTTCTGCACAATACATGTATCAGCATAATGAAATTAGAAGATATACCTCTCTTCAGCATATCCTTTCTTGTGCAATTCCCCTGTTTCTCTTCAGTTTTGTTCTGTTTTTTATTATGCAATGCCAGCTGTTACTGCTTTATGAGTATGAGTCTATAGCCAAGAGGAAAGGAATAAGAGAAATTATAAGAAACATTGAATACTAAGAAGGAAGTAGAAAGTGTCAAATAGATGACTGTAGCATCAACTTCAGTTAGGAAGGATCGGAGAGCCAGACTAGCGAAGGAAACTTCACGTAATTGGGATAAGGACTAACACCATAACTTTGATGACAACAATAATGAAAGGAAAATTTAGCTCAAACGCACAAGAAGAAAGTAAAACCAAAACCTTTTTATGTACTCTTAAAGCTCTACCTGATAAAAAACCAATCAAAAGCCATAAAATTGGTGTGATTTTGTTTGCAAATGCAACATTTTGAGTAAGTTACTTTCTAACTATGAACAAATGCAGAGTGGAGGGCTGAATCGGTAAGGTTATTAGGTAATTAAGTGAGCCAAATTGCTTGGTCCTAGAGGCCTTAAGCTCAATGGACCAAGAAGGGTGTGCTGCATGCCCAGTTTTTGAAGTCCGTGCACATCAATCCATTATTGTATAAACAACTAGACTAGCTGTATGCTTTTCGAAGGATCTAATGTCTTCCTATGTCTTGCATCTGTACACCTTTAATTATATAATATGGCTTAATATTATGGGTTCCTGTGAACTAATATAAATGAATAATTTACCAATGGCACTTAAATTTAAGTTATATCACATGCATGTTAAAGTTTTGAACAGAAAAATCGTTTTACTTCCGGTGTAGTTTCACAATCGTGTTGTACCCCTATTGGTAGGTTGGCGTGCACCACTTATACAATGGGAAATGAGATCCATGTAACTGCAAGCTTAACGGCTTAAACAAGTTTTTTTCATCTCTCCTCTTATTAAATGCTTTCTTCTTAGTAATAATGTCAAAAAGATAGAAACGAAAATGCCTTGAACTTCTAATTTAGCAACCCAAAAAATTTTGTCTATCTTTTCACATTAAATGCTCACTGTAGATCATTGTGAGAAGAGTGTATTGAAGTTAGTCGTTTCTATTCTCTCAGTAAATGAAAGTACATTCAATAAGTGATTATCAACATGTGTGTGTGTGTGTGTCTTTATATATATATATATATATATATATATATATATATATATATATATATATATATATATAGAGAGAGAGAGAGAGAGAGAGAGAGAGAGAGAGAGATCGTGTGACGTGGATCATGAGGTCATTTAGAAGGATTTTTCAACTTGGATAGCTCACATGGTGTAACTATGATTCTCCCTTCCCCTCAACGTTTACTTCGACATTCTTCCCTATATAGTTGTAGCTTTCTCTTCCAACATGGTGCGCCTACAGTTCTCTTCCTCACTCTAACTCTTGAATGTCCATGATGTAAGCAGCGGTCCCTAGGAATATATATGTTTAAGGAAGAGAAAAGTGAAGCTCGCAATATGGGATCTTCAACCTGCTCATGATGCACCCTTGTAAATTTAATTAGAATACGTATGTTGTCACTTGTCTCGCCAAGCAATTTTTACAACTGAAGCTGTGCACTTGAGTAGCCCATAGCGTTAAGCGAGCTATTATACAATCTACACTTTCTTGCTTTTATATTGACAAAAAGTTGGATGTAACATCGATTGGGCTGTCGGGGAATTAAAGGGGATATTGATCCGATACGTACGAAACACAAGGCCAGGCATGGAAATTTGAGAAATATGAATATCAATAAGCTGTGTGTGAGAGGTTGTTAAACTTTTGCTTGCAAAGTCGTCGTCCTAGATAATAGACCCTAGCAAGTTGGCGCACAAACCCATTGTCTTCCTTGATTTTTTTAGTAAACAACTCGAGCCCTTAAAATCCCTAGTGTTTTCTTTTCTTCGTGTTCTGCCTTGGTCTAGATTCCTTTAAACGCGAGGCAACTGGAAGAGCCCATAATGTTCATTAAAAAAAAAAAACTTTCACAGGATATTCATTCAACTTATATCTTTAAAAAGGCATAACTTGGCTGGTCCAACAACTGGTGCCCATGGAGAATAACAGTCGATTTCTATGGGCATATGCTCCTGGGCTCTATGAATGTTGCATGGTAATACATCGTTTCTATACGAAGGGTCCCCCAGCCCTAGACTCTGGTGGCAAGGGAAGCGGAGCGGCTCTCATCAAGACAGTGGGTTTCCTTGTGCTGATCACGCTGAATAATATATATATATATATATACCCTACCCTATAACTTATATGTATTTTAGATGCAGCTGCACTGTTTGTTCAGTTTCCAATGTATCAGAATTTAAAAAAAAAAAATGTGCTTAATTTCTTCGTAGCCATTTGGCCTTGACTTTGGCTGTTCAGGATTTTCTCGCATCGGCATTCACATTTTAATTGTTACGACATGAATTAAGCTAGCAAAGCTGAATGTGGTCACTTCTTGAGCAGAAAGTCCCAATCTCTTTAGAAACAAGAATTTTGAGTATAAGTCTATTAATTCTCACAGAAGTTACTTATTAGTTTCACCTTTCCAGAAGGTTATCGTCCTAACTCTTGTGAACATGCCACTTTCTTTTTTTTTATTTCTTTTATCTCCATTGTTGACCTCCATTTGCATTTGCAGTAAATATTAATTTTATTCCGTAGAAAATTAACTATATATCGACCATATATATGTAGCCACTACTAGATTTGTTTGAAACTTTTTATGAACAGTTTGCTTCATATGTAATTTTTCTGTTTCTTATTTCTTTTTGCCATGTATTAGTGGTCCCATAAATTTATAACTCTGCAACTGCTTATGATTTTTCTCCAAAAAATATATTTTAGCCACTCAAAATGTAAGGTTACACTTCTTCTACATCTTCTTTTGTTGAAAAAATTAAAACATGATCGCTCCACAATGTTCTTTTCTTGACATGGATAAGCAGATTGTACACAGATTACGCAAATGGCATATCCAAGGCATTGAACTGTTTATCTTCGTCTTGTTAAGTCGTGAGTAGGCCCACTCGTCCAGTTTAATTTTGTTGGCTCCTCAAACTTGTATGTTAAACTTATGATTTAAATCATAATGTAAGACTCTCAATGAGTGCGCTTTGCCAGGCTATACATCTTAAAAGAAAAAATGGACGCGTTGTATTTTAAGGATAGTGATGAAGGCAAAGACAAGTGCGATTTTGTCAAGGTAGATCCTCCCATATTGATAGCAACCACTAGAGATAAAGGCAAGACCAGCACCTTGCCGTTACCTCAGTATAACAAGATTGAAGGAAATGATTGACATAAACTTGTAAACAAATTAAATGTAACAGTCAAGTGATTATCTCTTAAAACCGAGGAAACCACTGCCATTGATGTTACTTGAAAGGGATTTCATAGTGGCACTCTCCTATCTCTAAGTGTGTGAGAAACAGACGTAGAGAGAGATTCGTGGACGTAGACCTCTGGTCGAACCATATCAAACTCTTGCATCGTGTGTTTCTTTATTCCTCTTTCTTTCTCAATCTCGTTGAGTTTGCAATGTAATAAAAACTGCCTCTGCAGTATATCCATATTAAAAGAAGATAATTTTTCAAAAATTTTCTTGTACATTATATGTCATGTACACTTCCACTATATATAGCACCACAAAAAGGATTAAGAGAAAGCATCAAGAACAATTTTCTTTTAATAGGATAAATTTTCCGGAGAATCAATATGAGAAATTCCCAAAACCAGGATTAAAGAATGGGAATAGTCAATTAAGCACACATTTAACGTTTTAATATTGTTAGGAAGACACTTAATATTTTCAGATTAATTGAAAAAAAGAAAACATTTGTCTATTATGATCTCTAGATTATAGTTAAAAGATATCATTAATAATGATAAATTGTAATTAAATTCATTGGCTAGTTTGTATTGCGTTTTAGGTATATCCAACAATATGGCACATAATTAATTAGTTATATCCAACTAACTTAGCATTTTGCAAATACTTAAAATAATGATGTTATACGTTACTAATTAATGTAATAAAATTCTCGAAGCAAAACGTAGATGTATCTAACTTCAGCGCTATTTTTTGGAGGCCACAAGGCATGGTAAACATTTATTGATTCAACAAGTAGGTTACATGGTAATCCTATGAATAATTTTATTAAAAATTTGGAAACGTTACTCATAACTGTTCGAATTTTTAAGTGCATTTTCGAGACATCCCAAAAAAATAATAGAATATTAAAATGTCAGAGTAAAAGATTCGGCCTTAAAAACAAAAAATGATATAGTGAAAGAAGCGAAGTTTTTAGCACTGAGTCAACGTGCAACCAACGATGCCGCAAGAGTTCTAGTACCTAAAAAGTAAGAGCCTACCTCGAACCACTCATATCTTTTAAACAATGGGAAACTAAATACGTAATGACGAATGCAAGCTAGACAGGCCCCCAGAGAAGATGGTATCAGCTTTGGTAAGGGATAGAAATATATCTTACATATGAAAAAAACAAAAACAAAGAGAACGTGCATATAAGATATTGCTGCACCTTTGAGATGCACATATTCAAGATTCACTTGGGGTCAAAGCCGAGGGAGATGAAGTTGATGGAGGCAAGACTGGTGGCTCGGAGGCCGTCTGCTTCCAGGACGGGAGACCTACTGTCTTGACAAGCTCTTTTTTCCATCGTACTGTTTAATTTGTTCTCTCCATTATGCTCTTCATTTTGGCCGCACATGCAAGCCTCCTATTAGTCTTTACATGCTCTTCATCGTTCTCTTTCATATTAATATTGCCTCGGGCTCTCTCTTTAACGTCGTATCCTTGTGGTATATATACAAATATATATATATATGTTGGTAAAAATACCAGAAAACCACTTAAACAAGGGACAAAAACTAAACCAATAAAATTAATCAAGAAATGAATTCTTTTGCAATCTAACTTTATAGTATGATTTTATTAGTTGGTCAAAAACATATATTGAGTTAGTCATTTTTTACTTTACTAATGTTTTTAATAATTAGAAAATGAAAAACTCTTATACCATAAAAATTTTGATATTAGAAGGATCAATTTTTTTGTTACAAAATTAAACTTGATGTAAAACATTAATTATATTAAATTAGTATTTACAAATGAATTAAGAGGTTCACATTTTGTTTAAAACATTTCTTAACACAAATTTAAGAGAACTGGTTTTTGTCTTTTACACAAGTAGTATGGTATATATATATTGAATGGTGACTATAGATAGCCAATTCATTTAACTCACTCATGAGGGCTGTCTATTCTTCTATCATGATCAACAATTGGAAGAAAAACAAGGAAAAAAATGTGATGAATATTTTCGTCATCTACTATTAATTCATATCTTTTCCTTTTATTTTTCTCTTAATCATCAATTCATATCTTTTCCTTTTATTTTTCTCTTAATCATCAATCACTATAGATCAAATAACTCTTCTTTTCCTTTTATTTTTCTCTTAATCATCAATCACTATAGATCAAATAACCCTTATGTACTAGTTGGATGGCTCTGAATAACCAATGCCACCGTCCAGTCAGTATATATGTATATGTGTGTGCACGCTTGCATAGCTTATTATGTTTTTTACCTATATTGTGGGACATACATATACGAAAAGAGAAAGAGAGAGAAAGAGAAATGAGTTGGAGCCACACGTATGCAGCTAGCTGTAGGTAGTTTGCCTACACCAAGGTAGCGGTGCCCCTAATGATATGGATGTTCTTGAATTAGCGCCCTTTTTTTTTTAATTCCTGGCTCTCCCACTGAGAGGAAGGGTACATAGATTGGCAGAGAGTCCGCCAGTTGTTATCTGACCGTTTACTATCTTATATGACGTCTGCATTCTATAAAGCCCCGATTTAATAGTCGCTTTCTTCACAGCATCCAGAGCACATTGAGTGGGAGCATGCAGGTCTGGAATGCATGTCAACGGTATTGCCAACATCCTACCGATACTGATGCAAATGTTGCGTGGATTGGGTTAGTGGGAACGTGAATATCATAATTTGCTATGGCCACAATAGGATGTCAGGGAATCTGGCTCCAAGTATAAGTTATTTATAAATTTTGCGTACTGCATTCAAACTAGTTCATCGGTATCACATTGTTTATCTATTTACCTAATAAATTTATTAATTTAAATAAGTTTTGATCATCGACTTGGATCTCAGACACTATATGCTATACATACCCATGGCTGAATCAAAAAATTCTAGCTAAGGAACAGTAGGTGAAAAATTTTAAATTTTTAAAAAGCATCAATATGGAAATGAGAAAATTTGATTATAAATATCAAGATAAAAATAAGAAGCCTTTTAGTTAGTGTGGGCAATTGGCCCCACCTACCTCCGCCCCTGTACCTTCCTGAATTTTGTTGTAGAAATAATTCTGTAGCCGATCAGATGGCCTGTGAAACATATCTGGGACAGCAGAAATCAGGTACCGAAGTTCTTTTGGCATCTAATCTTAAACAAAATAATGGCATCACTCAAATGTTTTAAAAACGCAGGATGGGAGGGATATCTATCTGTTCAATTCTTGTGGGCTCTATGCCTCTGTATTTTAAGGAGTAGTGCAGTGTCAAATTAATGGCACAACCTACTCATACTTGGTGTTGAAGCAGTCTTGGACCTTAAGAGGAGCAGGGTTTTGTTCAACTCTCATATGTGAGATAGGTGCGATATATTAAGTTATTTCGGGGCAAATTCAGATAAATAAGTCGAAATCAGGGTCTTCCAACAGTAAGTCTAAAGATGAATATTCCGAATCCAATTGGTTCGATTTTTAAACTGAACAACTTGTTGCATCACTAACAGCTTCATTGCTGCGGTTTTTAGTAGGTGAACCTTAACTAAGCAATTATCATGAGCCTGGGCCGCAGGATCCATGGCCCCCAAAAGAAAAATTCTTCATATAATTTAAAATTTTAATTTAGCCTGTATAAAATTTTTGAAAAATACTGATTGGCTTCTATCAAAATTTTGAAAATATATGGACGAAAATTTTCTATCTCTACATGCCCTGTTGTTCATCATACTGAAAGTGAGAAATATTATTCAGAAATCGGATGGGCACCATTTGTTTCTGGTGAATCTAATGAACAATGAATCCAGAAAGACATCACCACTTCTTTGTAAACTGCCATGACGTTGATCATCTTTCTTTGGTTTTTCTTTCTTCCTTTATTTTTTCCCTCTTCTATGCAGTCCCGTCAATAATAAATAAAGGGTAATCCGAATCCACAGCTGAGATTCTTTTTCTGCCGTACTAGCATAAGAATTTGACATAACATTAGATTACATTGGAAGCGTTGAGCAGTGCGACTCGGATGGCGGCTTAACGCATTAATTTAACAACCTTCAAATTCTAAATTATTTTTCGAATCTGTATTTTAAACCACGGAAAGCAAAGAAAGCAAGAAGAATCTTTGAATATACATGCTTAAGTTACACGCAAGATGGACTTCAAAGCATCTATTGGCACAAGAAAAAAGTGACGTGGAAGTTGAGGAATATCAAAGTTGGTAGCTGTAATATAACATATACCTTATTATAAAGTATTGCCAAATCTTAAGTTAAATTGACTTGTTTATGGTGATTCATGAGGAAAATCATGACCTTAATTTAAAAAAATCGTTTCTTATAAAATTGAAGTTGAAGTAGTTTGACAGTGGTGATATAGATGTAGAGAGCTTAAATTTATTTTCCTAGCAAATTCATATATATCGTACATCTAATTAACTTGACAACAGGAATAAATGATATATATTGAATCTTTAATAAATGTACTGCAAAATTTACCCTATGCTAATGGATAAATCTTAGAACTTCATTTGCTGTAACCAAACCTCGGAATGCAGAACATTCTGATCAGTACTGTCCATTTTTAGGCTTACGATTCCTTAATACACGCAAACAAAATATTCTGCTACCATTCTACCCCATGCATACACACACAGGCACGGGTCATCGCCAAAAACATCATAAACTATTTATCTATAAAAGAACCCCGATGTTTCTGAAGGACAGAATTTTAGTTTTTAACTATTGTGCGACATCTCTCTCTCTCTCTTTATATATATATATATATATATATATATATATATATATATATTCACACAAATTTCAACCCGATTTTTCTTTATTATTCATGATTTCCATTCCCTCTTTGGATAAAACTAGAAACAATTAGATTGTATTGTGTCTTGGAGGAATAAAATGCACATTCAAATCAATAATGGATGTATTATGATTCATATCGGGCGGGTAGTAGAATCCAACCCGCATCATTAGATTGGAAGGCTATGGATTGTAGTCGGCGTCAAGTCATAGTGTATTGATTAACAGATAAATTTCAAGATTTAGGTTGTAAAGTAACCTAAAAAAGAAACAGGCCGTATAATAAAAGTACAAAAATAGAGAGATATGAAAGAAAAGAAGGAAGTCATAGCAAATCAAAATTCAATTCACATCACCTCTGTCAGCTTTTCCTTGTATTATCCAAAGCTACTCTCTTTCTAAATGATCCCTCTGGAGGAGGGGCATTATAAAAGTCCTTCAACTTACTTCCTTGACCTGAATCTTTAGAAAAAGAATTTCTATTGAGCTATACACACACACATGATATATATATATATATTGGAAGGAGATATATTCTAACTTTTCACAGTACACAACCTTATGCAGTACATTAGGCAGTCTGTTTAATTACATCCACTTGATGCAATGTGGTGAATGAATGGAGCTCTAGAAAGCTAGATGATTTCAGCTCCTCTCTCTTTTATAATATATATATATATATATATATATTCTGTTGAAAATTAGATGGAAAAATCCATCTATCTCTCACAACACAATACCCAATGCAATTTGTCGGCCATGATCGAACGGATCTGAAGATGTCAAGAGGATTTCAGCTATATATTCTACCAATCAAATATATATATATATATATATTTGATTGGTAGAAACTAGACACGTAGGTCAGGTATAAAAGTCAAACCCTTTAATTTTGATTTTTTAAATATTTTTTATTTTTGCAATCAAACCTTATTGATGCAAAACATATACTAAGTTGAAAATTTGTTAGATTTTAATGGTGCTTTTATAATAAAAAAAAGTGAACGGCCCCCATGACATGATAATAAAAAAATAAACATTTTGTATAAGACAACTTGAATGAAAGCATGTTTTATATTAAAAATAGTCTTTTTATAAACATATTAAGGTGTTTACATTTTATTTAAAATATTTTTTTACAAAAAATCAATGGATCTGATTTTTATCCAACCTACGTGCCTAGTTTTCATCAATAAATAAATAAATAAATAAATAAATAAATAAATAAATATATATATATATATATATATATATATATATATGGTTTTACCATTTGAAAGTAAAATTCAGGTACTAACTGGTCAGCGCGTCCTCATGGTTAGTCTATTGTGGAAAATTTTGACCACGTGAAGTTATCATTCCATGCCTTTTGTAAATAGAAAATCTCCCTCAGCTGTCAAAAAAGGTGGACTAGATGGACGCCAATAACCAGCTGTCGCTGCCATACAACCAATAGTGAGAAACACGATGCATTACCTGCATAAATATTAAAGCCGGAGCCCGATTTTTTTTTCTTTTTTTTTTTGGCTAAGCAAAATTCGATTTTTTTTTTTTTACCAATCACGAAGCAATTCGATTTCTTTCCCCGGATAGTTTTATATCA
The DNA here is from genome assembly GCF_008831285.2 of Nymphaea colorata. Taxonomy (NCBI): domain Eukaryota; kingdom Viridiplantae; phylum Streptophyta; class Magnoliopsida; order Nymphaeales; family Nymphaeaceae; genus Nymphaea; species Nymphaea colorata. The sequence goes on from NC_045143.1 coordinate 15,534,574, forward strand.
TTGCCCTCGAAAGTATATTTAAATGGGAGTTTCCCATGAAACTCATTGGGAAAAAGTAAAACTGCCTCTTTCCTTTAAAACAAAGAGAACGAGGTTTCTTCAAATTAAAGCCAATTCTGTTTAGTCTGCTCGTCTTTTAAATCGCCAAATTACTTTTACTATTAGAAACTCGAGCGTGAAATGCAAGTATGGCTACTGTTCCCTTTGAGATTTGGACTGCCATTGACCACAGTAGCTCTTTAACGATCGGATAACTCTGTTGCGTTGGTGTTAGCGAAATAAAGCAATCTAAGTACGTAAGGAGCAACAGTGGTTTAGGTACTTGATAGCTTCGGATTTCAATTCTTTAAGATGTGTAACATGTAACATGCCCGTTTAAATAAACCTGAGATTTTATTAGCATTGATCTCAAATTCAGATAAATTATATATGTTCCTCAGGCCCAGTAAGTGGGAGGAGTATCCAACTACTTAAGCAAGATCTGAAGCCTCTAGGAGTTTGAAGCTGCTTTGAGTGTGGGCTGACGGCAATATACAAGATCATAACACCTATGAAAATCAGAGATGGACAGCCAGACTCCCACCCGCTCTGAGCCCGACCAGCTATGATATGCTTATTGGGTGGTATCCTTGCCCTCTTTGTTAGAACTAATAACACATTTAGGACAATAATATCGAAAAGCAAAAAATTTCATGAATTACAAGTTACAAAGGCTGCAGGTTTAAATTCCGGCCTATTTCGTGTTGTTATTAGCGAAAACTAGACATACATTAGAGAAAAAAATGTCTACTTATTTTGTTTATTTTGATTTATTAATGCACACTGGCATTTCTTCAAGTGTTCAATATAATAGAAAGCCTATAAATCAAGTAAAATGCATGTTGAAACCGTTTATGAATCTACTGTGATGTGGTTTGGGCCATTGACTTTTGAGCCATCAAAAAGACTTTCATAATATTCCAATTTTTGATCAAACGTTAATCTCCACTAAACCGACCATGTAGATCACATTATGTAGAGTTAAATTCATTAGAAAACAAAAAATGTTGGTTACATGTGAAATCTACTGTAGAATGAGTGCATACGATGTCATTTGCATCAGTCAACTCTCAGCCATTGGACATTCTTAATAAGTGGATTTAACACAGTTGACACAATCTAAAAGATTTATATAGGAAAGATGGTACAAACCAGACACCTTAAGTACTAGACAAAAACCGGACCTATTAAAACTAATTATTATTATTATTTTTTTTGCAATCTAATCCAATAGATATTATTTTAAGAGTGATTTGGTGAGAAACGTATATTAAATTAGTCATTTCCTTACATGAAAGATACCTTTTTAATAATAAAAAATGAACGGTTTGTATAGCATCAAAAGTTTAGTAATAGAAAGATCAATGTTTTTTCAAAAAAATGACTTGAATTAAAGAATGATTCATATTAAATTAGTGTTATAAAGATGTTAGAAGGTTCCAATTTTTTTTAAAACAAATTTAAGAAGTCTGGTTTTATCCCTTACCCAAGTAGTATGGTATCCCCCAAATATATATATATATATATATATATATATATACTGCGGTAAGAAATATCACTCTGATTTAGATTTAAGTCATCTATGTTCAGGAAAGTGCTCTACTTAGTTTGGGTTGACAATTTTGAATGTAAAGATATGATTATGCGCAAAAGGTTATGTGGTAATATGGACGTAAATGATTATGTATGTGTAGTGCAAGGAAGGAAAATGAACTGCTCAGTCGTAGTTAACCATGACTGCCTCTATCCATAAATTCCTCAAGTATGAACTTAAAAACATAAACAGACCCATGTTTGGACATCTATGTAATTTTGAATAAGTATATTACAATCTGTTCGTAAATATATACACACATATATGTTGCAAGGGTGTATAGAGAGAGTAGTGCAGCAACCATCGTAGACTTGAGTGTCAGTGGACTGTGCTTAAAGTACGCAGATCAATTGGCAGATTGAGTGAGCATACCTTATATCTTCAGATATGGGAATATCCATCCATGAGTGAAGCATGTAGCTCATGTATATTTGGTGTATTTAGATGCATATCAAGATATGTAAATGTATATGTATACGAAATTACATATATATATATATATATATATATATATATATGTTTATGTTAATATGCAATGTTAAACATTTGTTGTGAAATGAAGTTATTTGTATCAAAGTTATGTTGAAACCTATGTCACCGCGGTACGGCATATTGACCCGCGTACCAGTACACCGGTACCGTGGTACGTGGTGGTACGTTTGGATTTGGTTTCGGGTCAAAACCAGATCCAAACCAAGTTTACCCGAAAAAAAATGTTTTAAAACCAAATTCTTCTCACCCGTTGAAGTCTCCCACCACCAACTTACAAACATTGTGAGCGAAAATATTCTTATATGTTAGTTTCTTATTCCAGATTTTTTCGATACAGGACTAAAAAAGCTTCTTTATAAGTTATAAAGAAGCTTCTTTAGTCCTGTCTGAAACAGGAAACTAATATATAACAATGTTTCCACTTTTCATGTATTGTAAGTCATTGTGAAGGTTCGTTTTTATGATATGGTGTTTTTTCTCTTCAAAATTTATAATTTTTTTAATTAAAAAATTAACTTTATTGCATAAAATTTACACCGTACCCGTACCATAAATTTCAAAAACGCCGTACCAGTACCCGTTTTCCCGTACCCGTACCAGCACCCGTACTCGTACCCAGGTGACATAGGTTGAAACTGATATAGTGTATAATTTTGTGAGACGCGTCTTCTAACTTAAAGAAAAACTGAATGAGATAATGTTGTTTGTGTATATTTGTATACATGTCGATCATATGGATATAACATGGATTAGACAATACTATTGTCTCACACATATATATTTCAATTATATAAATATATCATAGATAAGATCATGTTGTTCTATGACAATTATATGGATATATCGTAGATGAGATAACGTTGTTTTACACACATATATATGACAGTCACATAGATAATAAATGAGATAATTATATTCTTACACATATATTTATGACAATCATATGGTTATATTAGAGATAAAATATTATCGTTTTTGTTCTCATATATATGACAATCATATACATATAACAAAGATGAGATAATATTGTTTTTACATGAATATATATGACAACCATATAAATATATCAGGAATGAAATAATATTGTTCTTGCTTGAATGTATATAACAATCATATAGATAAATCAGAGATGAGATAATATTGTTCTTACATGAATATATATGACAACCATATGGATATATCAGTGATGAGATAGATATATCAGTGATGAGATAAGACTGTTCTTATACATATATATATTACAATTATATGGTTATATTATGGATGAGATAATACGATTGTTACACACATATATATGACAATCTTATGGATATATCATAGATACGATAATACTATTCATACACATATGTATATGACAATCATATAGTTATGTCAGAGATAAGATAATATTGTTCTTGTTTGAATATATATAACAATCATATAGATATATCAGATATGAAATAATATTATGTTTACATAAATATATATGACAACCATATAAATATATCAGAGATGAGACAGTACTTATATATATATATATATATATATATATATATATATATATATATATATATATATATATATATTGTATAGATATATTATGGATAAGATAACACTGTTGTTACATGTATATATATATGATAATCACGTAGATATATCATACATGAGATAATCATGACCTTACACACACACACACACAGATAGATATATATATATATATATATATATATATATATATATATATATATATATATATATATATATATATATATATGAAAATCAAATGGATAGATCCTATATGAGATAATATTGCTCTTGATTGAATATATATGTCAATCATATAAATATATCAGAGATGAGATAATAATGTTCTTACTTGAATATATATGTCAAACATATAGATATATCAAAAATGAGATAATGCTGCTCTTACTTGAATATATATGACTATCATAAAGATATATCCGAGATGAGATAATAAGGTTCTTACATAAATATATATGACAACCATACAAACATATGAGAAATGAGATAATATTGTTTTTGTTTGAATATATATTGCAACTATATGGATATATCAAAGATGATTCCTTCATCATAGATTTGAGTTCTTTAAATATTTTTAATAGCTGCCATTCTGGCCTATGACACTCTCTTAAATGTTTGAATAGGAAGAGAGGAGGTGTCCTCTATTGCTTAGTGGAAATGTTGGCAGTTAGATGTTGTGGCACCTTTTGATCCATGCACCTTCTTAATTAACCCACTCGAGATATATAATCCTCAATTTGTCATATGTATATGGATTTAAACCATTTTATGTTCCAAATATTTTTGGTATAAAAGCTACTTGGTTCAATCTCAGCTGGAACCATAGTTTCCAACATAATACACTTGCCAATATTTGACTCCATTGAAAAAAGTAGAGTAGAGTATTTCAATACACTTCATATTTAAAAGGATCTTTTTCTGTTGAGTGAGTATCCAACTTTAGATATGTCATAGAAACAGAAAGATGATGCCAGCAGTATCATAAGTTGTAAGTTCAGACTTGACCCAGATCTGAGACCAAAGGTATGGCCTTGCATCAGCATGTTTTACTAGCTTCTCAAAATTTTGAAAAGATATATAATTATAATAATTATTATTATTAAAGAATAAATAGTTATCAGCTCAATTGGTTAGAATTGAATATATTTTGTCTCTATGATTCCATATTTGAGGGGCCCATTATCGTTTGCCTATACAGTTTGAGGTCATGACTGATGTCCACAACATTACAATAGATCAAGCTGCGATCCATAATTTTTATATTCTAATATTCGATATCCTTGATTTCTAACATGGATTTGAAATCCTTTGCCTAATAGGTGCACAATATGATTTATAATTTTTACATATGAATTTGTGGATCTCAAGCCATACTACCTCTCTGTTCTTTAATTTTTGTATCTTAAAGTTTATGGGCTTCAAGTCCGACCCCCTCTCTCACTTATGATATGAGAATCTAAGAAATATTCTAGGAATTTAGAAATATTAAGACCTTAAATCTACGGTTTTAATATTTTAAAGCCATAATGGTATACTGAGATATTCTTTTAAAATTTAAACTAAGGAATATGCATGTAAATATAAGAATTTAGAAAAAAAAAACTCATAAAACCTGATGTCTTGATTGAATGTCACAAGCTGAAACCAAAATTTTGGATCATTAATTTTAGGAATTTCATAAGATCTAATGAAATTAAACAATAATTTTCTGAAAAAAAAAAGTTAAATGGAAAAATATATAAATTACTTTGAAGGAATATTTAAAAAAAAAAAAACTAACTGGCATATGCCACTCTTGAATTGAACAGTGAATTGAATTGTCGGCCCCCATATATGTTGTTTTTCTTCCCTAATATATGTTGTTTCTTTGCTCGTTCTTTTATAGTTTGAAGATGTTGGTGTTCAAAGCACCAAAATAGTAATATTTAACCTGTGATTAAACAATAGTGGAGCCTGTGGACACAAGAAACATTTGTTTGTGGACACAAGATCTGATTTCATAAATGCCCAAGCACTAGTAGCATCCAAAAACATCTGATGAAGTGGGGTCATAGTCATACAATAGGATATGAGGTGATCAAGTTGATAACCCAAACACTTCACTGAAGGTTAACCATATGTTATTCTTGGAGATTTCAGCTTGATGATTGGCAGACAAATATTTCAAATCTGTTACCTTAGCACCACTTTGGCCAACGGAAAATTGATCTTTTTTTTTTCCCAGTTAAAAGGTTGCTGATCTCAGTTGGAACCATAGTGGCAAATTTTCTTCATATTACCGATCTTGTCAGTCTATGGTAACAAATTGAGGATTTTGAAGTGGTCATCGGTAAATAACCATATGAACATTTCCTGATGAACAAGAGAACAGCCACTGCAATTGATGATAGCGTTCGTGTTCATTAGACAGACTAGTTATTATCTCTCACTTATACTTCTAGATATTCTTTTCAGCAATTCAGTTAATACCTATCCTGCTTTAATCTAATTGCTTTCAGCTAATTACAGAATAGATATCTATAATTATATAATAATATGGTATTCTCGTCATTTTTCTATCTCTTTCCATCTTTATCTCTCTCTCTCTATTGATCGAGTGATTCATCATCATTTCTAATCATTGTCACAAAAAACGGAGACGGGTATTAAACGGCGAGGAAAAAAACGGGTATAATACGGCAAAGTTTTATATATCTGGAATAAAACGGGAAAAGTTCGGCAAATTTTTTTTAAAAATTAAACATTTAATACATCTTAAAATTATAAAAAATAATAATTAATAAAAAAAAGGCAAAAAACGGAAAAATAACGGCAAAAAATGGGAAAATAACGTATAATACGGGTATTATACGTGTTTTTTTTGACGTTTTTTTAAAAAAAATGGGAATAGTACGGGTATTATACGGCAGAACTGTTTTTGGCGTTAAATACGCGTTTTTTTTAAAAAAACAGCGTTAAATTCTAATAAATCTCTGGAAAGCTTCCCATCAGACCTTCAAAAAATTTTAGCTTTTTTTAGGAACCTTTCTTATAGAGCAAAGCCTCAAGAGCATACAAAGCACTAGTATGTGTCTTGTTTGATTATCTAGATAGAATGAATTCTGCAATTGGCTTGAGCAATTATAGTTGCCTTACATTTCAGGTATAGTTGATTGCTGCAACAACAATAGGCTTTCTTTAAAAATATTGTCTTACAGGTAGTACATCAACCAACCCTAGCAAGTGAGGAGCTTTAACCAGATAGGATTTGCATGTTTAAAATATCTGCTTGTAATATGATTCTAGTGGATTGTCTTATTGCTTCAATGCTGAAAGTGATTCCTATTATTTTGTGCAGAAGAATCATATGTTGTGCTTTTGATCTTATGTTCTCTCCATGAATTTTTTGCACATGAGGAGTTCATAACAATCCCTATTGTCTATGTTTTTACATTAATTGCACATCTGGTGACTTTTCAATCTACTGTATGGAGAGTTCAAATTAAACATCAAATGCATTCATGCACCACTCTCTGGTTACATCTCTCTCTCGCTCTCTCTCTCTCTCTCAAATATATATATATATATATATACATATATATATATATATATATATATATATGTTGTGTGTTTTCCATGCTGATAATTATCTCTTCCAGCTGCCAACATGAGCTTGAGATAGCAAGAATAAATGGCATGTTTGGAAACATTGACAGAACACTAGGGTTCCTCAAACAGACATGAATTCTTTCCTTTTTCAATTTGTGATAATGTTGCTGAAAAAATGACTCCTAGATGAAATTCAAATGGGCGTTTTCCTTTATAGGAGGGGACAGAGACCAATTTCTTACCGATATTGTTGAAGCTATGTTGGTCATGTTGAGTGTAGTTCCAAATGTGTGTATCAGCTTGTATTAACTATCCCATTTTTCTTAAAAAATGAAGCAAAAAAGAAAATGTTAAATAGATTATGCCATTCTAGCTGCCTTTGCTGTAAACTCTAAATATTTGCAGGAAGGACTTGCTCCTGGAGGCTTCAATTTTGATGCAAAACTGTAAGTCTTTCTTTTCTGTCCTCAGATTCACCCACATTTCATGTGCATTTTAAGAATTCCAAGTAGGAATATTGGTTTTTTAACTCATCAATGCTCTATAGGTATATCAACTGTGAGGTAAATGACTCTGAATGTTGTTTGGTATAAAAGACTTCCGAACTTCAGTATTCGACAGGCAAAGTTTTCACATTTGTGTCCTGTATGGACTGAAATTTCTTCTTTTATGTAAAGGCACCGAGAAAGAATAGATGTTGAGGAAATGTTTATTGCACATATCTCTGGCATCGATGCTCTAGCTCATGACCTCCACAATGTTGCTAAACTGCCAGAGGTAAAGGCCAGAAATGTGATGGACCAAACATTTCTCTTTTATGTGCTTGTAACCATGGAATCAAAAACATAAATTTGTAAACTGTTAGCATCTGAGATCCTAGGAGTTCTTTGTACCAGATTGACTTGCAAGACCTATCAAAAACTTATAATTTAACCATTTGTCATAGAAAATGCATACTAATAAATAAAACATGTATAATACACCAAGAATAAGTCAGCCATATAAAGCAACAATTAGATGTGTTTTTTTAAAAAACGCCAGAAAATACAAAATGTGAAAAAATGCATATTATATTTGTTTTTCCACGTTTTTTTCGTATTTTTTATTTAATTTTTATTTTTTATAATTTTCAGGATTTATTAAATGTTTTAAATTTTTTAAAAATTTCATGAGATTTTTTGAAGATATATAACTTTGTTGTATTATACCCAAGAAATTCATCACCGTATAATACCCTTACATGATATATTTGATGATGAATTCAACTAATCCAACTTGTGTATTCAATTTATATCATAAATTTTGCATTCCTCACCATTGGTATGTATATTTTAAATTTCTGAAGGATGGAGCATCGGCCGAGCTAGTGGAGAAGTGATATTCAAGTTTTAATTGAGAACTCGAATCTGTGATTGAGGTTTACATTTCCAAATGTTTTTTGTATATACAATGGGCAGTTCACGAATTTGCTTTTAAAATCCTACAATTGTAACAGGAGGGAAAGGGTGTTTCTGAGATGCTTGAGATTGTGGCCCTGGAATCGGGCGAATCATGACTCCCTTCTGCAAGGCAGGTAATTGGAAAATGCCCAATGTGTTGCCAGCCGATGTCTAGTTCCCATGTCTTCATGAGCTGACAGCTTGAGTAGGAAGTAATGATCATACTGTGTTATTGGCTTCCTCCCAACGCTGTCCCACACTTTGGGCAGCCTTTGGTACTCGCCCATCCTAGGTTGGAGATGCACAAGTCCTTGCCATTATTGATGTTCACTTCCTTTTTTACTTTTTTTTTTTTTTTCTTTTATGACAGTCATGTCGCTTCTTATTATTTTCTCTTATTATATATAGAACTTATGGAAATCTTCTGTTACTGTCTTCGCAGGAACTTGCTGAGATGATCTTGCAGTCCGCATTGTAGATTAGGCGGTGTGGGCATTTTCTGTTGCTGACAAGAAAATGTGTAGAAGGCTTTACTTCTGTTTTCATTGGGGCTAGAGATAGAGAATAGAACCAGTTAGTGTTACTCAGTATTAATTCAGCCTCAGAGGAATCACTAAATAAGATAAGGCTCTCCTCTCAATCATATCCTTTGTTTCTTTAACGTTCTTGGTGTTATTCTCTTGGTATAACAGTTGATCGAAAAGAAGAAGAGTAAGGGGGGAGTTAGCCGAGTTTCTCTTGAGAGAATGAACAATGCAGACAAAAACAGAAAAGCTTATGAACTACTAAAACGTAGATCATATTAGCTGCAAGCACGATGTGGCAGTTCAATGGTCAAGATCAAGTACCAATATGAGAAGAAGGAGAAGTTTTGCCTGAAAAACGTTTGATATTCTTACCAACCTCATCAACCATAGTGCAGCCATGTCAAGCTAAATATCATCATTCTAGGTAGTTATATGGTATTAGTGGTTACCTTTTTCAGTGACAATTTTTACTCTTTTGTTTCGAGATACTGACAGAAGTGCTAGACTTATTACTGCCTAGTGGTCAAAGAGCTCGTGCTGATACTAACACAATCTCTATGGGAATCGTTGGTGCAGTATGCCCTACTGTTGGTCTTCTGCAAATTTCTCTATTTCTGCATACAACCCCAGGAACATTCAACCAAGCAAGAACTCTGCCTTTGGAGAGGTCAGAAGAATGTTTGAACTCATGAGCAATCAGTTACTAGCCAGGCCTTCCTTTGTGTCCTTATATGGTCTTTTTTGGTTAATTTGTCATTTGCCTCTTCTGGGACCACTAGAGGCATCCTTCTCCTTTTCATCCAAGCATCTCTCTCATTTATTTGAATTTGCAGTTTCCATGAAAGAGTGATGTAATTGGCATACGCTGTTATATATGCCTTAATGAAAGAGCTCCTATACTGTGAAATCTAGCTGAAAAAGGGTTGGAAAATGAAACTACATTTTTAATTGGCCATTGGTAACATCATATCCTTGTGCATAAGTAGTCAAGGAAAACATATAGGAGCAGCATTTTGGTGAAACATAGTACGTATAATATACTGATCATTATTGATTTAGCTTTTCATGCTTTGCTGTGTGGAGTTCGCAAGGTTTACCTTATTCATGGTTCTTTCGGCAAGTTTTTATGAATGAATCTCTATTTCCAAAATTCAACATGAAATGTAATTTGTAAAGACCCAGACAGCAATTTTTGGAGAAAATGCTTCACAAATTTGGTCTCCTTCCCCATTATGTGAAAGCAATTTCTAGAACAGTACAGCTGCTTGGTTCAGGTAGCTAAACTTCACATACATGTTGTCTTAGTACCATGTTCAGGAATTAATCCCATTTGTTATTGTATGCATGCTTACATTCTTTATCCTATTTTTAAGGCGCATAAGAAATATATAAGCCTTAGCTTGGTTTTTCTTTTTTTAATATTGCAGGAAGTTTTTGGCAGAGAATTAGAAATAAAGCAGGCTCAAGAACCATGTTTTGAGTGTATTGTCTCATGCAAACTCCTCGTCAAGAAGAAAAGAAATTCAAGATTGTGGCTACATTTTGTTGTTGTGGTTTGAGGTGTATTTAAACTTAGGCACGAGGTCAATGTCAATGTACTTGTGACAATTTTTGTAGAGCTTCTGGCGCTTTATGTAATTTTGTATACTTTGTGGCAGGACACAATTTTTTTCAAGTTTTTAATAATAAAATTTTAGTTGTGAATATTTTTTGTGTGTTCAATTTCAATATGTGAGTTTGAGTGAGTGTGTGTGTATGTATAGCAGGATGTAAGCAGGGATCCACTACTACCATTGGCAACTGTAGTGGTTGTGCCCAATTATACAACAGCTCTTGCCCTTGCAGTGGGTCAATGCCAATGGCTGGCCTTAGATATCCGCAAGGGTGAAGGTAGTTTGCCAATAACATCATTGGCAACAGCTAATGCTTCTATTGGCAATGGTAACGACCGTAGCTAATAGTACCTTTTGTTGTTGTCGTGTGGACCTTTGTTGTAAAGTTTTTCAACAAAAACAGGGTCCCATACCAAGAAGGAATTCATGGGATGGGGAAGGGCTGATTCGGGCATGAAATGGATTAATAGGTGCTGGAAAATATTGTTTCAGGTAGTCATTTGGAGGTTGTGGTGGATGCAGAATATGAATTACACATGACAAAATGTTTGATTCGTGCATTGACAACATATATTTCTCTATGTGGCAGGACTGTCTTTAGCGTTAAGGATGGTCTGAGAAAGGAAGAGTTGGTTCAACTTGTCAACATCTAGTCTCAAACAAATCTGATTTATAAGGATGTTGGGAATGTAGTCTCGTGCTAATGTTAACTTAATATTGTAATAATTATCAGCAGAAGGAAAAGGAGGTGGGTGATTGCGATCTTGGAGCCACTTAATAACAATGATATGTTAATGAATTGGAAAGAGGTTCAGGATGGTGGTGATGCTACAGAGATGGATCTTTAAGATGGAGTTTGGCTGAGGGAGGGAACAGAATTGAGAAAATGGTGGTAGTGTCTAATAACAGGGGATGAATGAGAAGAGTTAAAGGTTTGTTACAATGTAGTAGAAATTTGGAGTTCAAGACCGATAGATATAAAGAATCAAGCAAGCATAATTTTGGGAGTAGGTTTGGTGGTCATAAAGGGTCTGAGTTTTTTTTTATGGTAGGCATAATTTTGTGTAGGATAGTGGATTGGGGAAGGGTGAGCTTGAAAGGAACTGGCTTTAGATTGTAGTTTCTGTTTTTTTTTTCTTATTATTATAAGGAGCTACTGGGTTTTAGTAGCTTGTTTTCTGATTTGGTTTTTGTAAACACTCATTTCTGTACATAGCTTATTCTTTTTCAATAAGGGCCTGTTTGATTGCCCAGAAAAATTTGGTGGAGGGGTTGAAATATGTATGGGCGGGTGAAATTTCACCCGCCTGACGCAAAAACCATCAAACGGGGTGATATTTCACCCCGTTTACGATAAGTGAGCGGGTGAAATTTCACCCGCTCAAAAGTCCGAGCTCACAGCTCGGACTTTCGAGCGGGTGAAATTTCACCCGCTCGACATTTTCCTTCCGAAGGCATTCACCCGCGCGTCTTCCTCCGCAGTCGACGATCTCCCTCACATTGGAGAATAGCTGCCTGCTCACCATCGCCGCTCCGCCATCGCCGCTCTCACCGCCGCCGCTCCGCCGTCGCCACCCTCACCGTCGCCGCTCCACCGTCGCTGCTCAACCCTCGCCGCTCCCCTCGGGTTCCGTCTACTTCCCCTCCTTCATCGCTGCCGCTCAACCCTCGCCGCTTCCCTCAGGTTCCTTTTTCACACTGACTGGTTTTGTCAATGGATCAATTCATGGGTTCGTCTTCTCTCTTGGAGATGTGAGTGTGAAGACTCTTGAGTAGTTAATGGATGTTCAGTCCAACTCGGAAACTTCCCCAAAATCTGCTTCGTTTTGGACAGAGGCTGATGGCGATGAGTTTTTGTTTTTGGGGATCTTCGTTTTCTGGATCAATTAGCAGGAATTTTGTGTAATTCAGTAACTTAATTATTTTGGAAGAAATATGGCGATTGGAGATGAATTGGGTGCTTCCAAGAAGAAATTGAAGAATGGTAACATGGATGTGCCTATCTTCAACGCTGAGAATTTGCAGAACAATATGAAAACTATCTATTACAGGTTCTTTTTTGAATCCCTGCGATTTTGGATGTCCTGTTTTTTTCCTTGAAGCGTGCATATTTTTTTAGATCAATTCATCAACTAGTTTCATAATATGTAGCCAGATCTGGTGTTTTCACGACGTCGTTCACAGATTTGGAGCTGAAAAACGAGAGTCAAGTTGAATGCATTTTGACCCAGGCTAATTTGGTTTTTCCCTTCTTGGCACAGAGGATCTCCTCCGAATGCAATGTCTGCACTTTGTGAAGCCACAAGAGCAGATAAAGCAGGTCATCAAGATCAATGACTACCAGAAGAGCCGGTTCGTTAACTGGTAGTTTCGTCCATGTTCAACACTGCTGCTGGTAAAAAAATTGCGGTTCTTGGCTTTGCATTCAAGAAAGACACAGAGAGACCTCAGTTCCTGGGTTAGTGACAGTGCACTGGACGAAAAGCTTGTTGGTGAATTACTTAATTTCCTTAATTTCCTGGGTTAGTGACAGTGCACTGGACGAAAAGCTTGTTGGTTTGTTGGGACCAGAGAGACATCAGTTCTTCAGCGTCCTGAAAAATTGCCTTTTGCTTCTAGAGAGTGGACAATCTTCTGCTGATTCTGATGTTCTTTAGCACTTGAATGTATACAGTGAAGTAAATGCAATTTTTTCTCTCTGATGTTCAACAGGTTTCAGGTAAACTGCAATTTGATTGACCTTCGTAAACAGAAATTTGATTGACCTTCCTGTAAACTACAGTACCAATTTCATATTATGTTAGTGTTTGCTGCATTCTCTGTTTTCATGTTGTTGCACCTTAGGTAGCCAACTAGTAACGGTTGCCTGTTAGCAAATAGCTGCGTTTTGAGTAATGGTGTGCTTTGGTTTAATACATTTTTGTCATGTGAAAATCTTCACATCAGAAATAAAAAACTTTGTCATGGCAGTGCCTCTCTTCGTATGATTCATTAGCATATAGATATGGTAAAATGCTTTATGGATCACATTTAGCTGTTACTTTTACAATTATGTTTGGTTTGGCTAATGTTATATCATGTGAAGGATTTTGCAAGTTACTGCTTGTTCAACTGAATTAAAGCGCTGAAAGTTGAAAGTCACTTTTTTGCACTCAACTGGGTTTTCATGCTTGATTGCAACCTCAATTCGTTGGTAAATAAATAGGCCATTCCATTGGTTGTGTGTCTAGAATTTGGTTTTAGATGACCAAAAAAATAGACCATGCTTGTCTGCACGGGTTATATAAACAAAGAGGAAATTGAGGAGGAGAAAGAAAAGAAAAACAACTACTACTAACAATCTTAAAAAAAAATCTCTCAAATTTTTTATCTTGTGCATCAAAGGGGGTTAATTTTACCACGTTAAATTCTACCCTGTCATCAAACAGGGCCTCAGATTGAAAGAGGGAGAAATTTCATCCTATAAATTTTTCCAGAAAATTTTACCATGATAAATTTACTACGTTAAATTCTTCCTGTGCATCAAACGAGCCCTAAAGGTAGAGGTTATATATAATGCTCTTAATAAGGGACCGAGTCTTACCTGTTAGAAATATGACTCTATTGGTTCAAATGAAAGACTTTCCCTTATGAAAGTAAAAGTAAAGGCTGAAAAAAAAACTTTCCTTCATAAAATTATCCAAATACCCCTCTGGTAAAACGTGGGAACATGTCTTCCTATCTTTGCAGCATAACATAGAAAACCTCTTGGTTAAGGTATGGTTGAAAATGCAAAATAATATATATTCTTCTTATCAATCAGCGTAGCTTTCTAACCATAATGACCTAGAGTATGATGAATGGATATTATACTTCCAAAATCTGTACGGACTGGTGAGCGGAGCAGATGATTGGATACACTCAAGTTTAACTGCAGCAGGTATTGAAGAGTGGAAAGCAAAAGCTCTGATTCAGAATTATATTAAAGCTTAGCTGCCAAGAAGTAAAAGTTTGCAGTCGTAATGCGTTCTAAGGTAATTTTTTTTTTTCTTACTTTATCCATAAAAAGCGTTGATAAAATTGGATCGGGCCAAAGCCGGTCCACTTTTAGCTAGCTCCAAGGTGCAGCCGAACACGACCGTTTACTACGGAACCCCAACTGGCCGCCAACGTCCACAAGCCCACCTTATAAATTCCCATCACGTCTCCCTCTCTCCCCGTCTCCCCTTTTCTCTCAGTCAACTCTGTCGCCGCAGCGGCGTCTGTCGGCCAATCGAGACAGACGAGAGAGAGAGACAGAGAGATTTTGAAAGATTCAACGGAACCCCTAGTCTGAACGCGTTTGATTCCCTCCACCAGAAGCTTCCGGCTACTGCAGCCTGCTTTCTAGAGAGGTAGCAGTTTTTTTTTTCCGTTTTCCATTTGAAATTTTTGGTCTTCTTCACAACTCGGGCTCAAATTTCTTTACTTGTCGAAGCCCGAAAGGAAAAGCGGACGAAGCAACTCTGTTGACTGAATTATGGGTCGGACTCGTTATATGCATTTCGTTTTCTTTGAAGCACTATTGAAAAAGAAAGTTCTTGTTCTTTTGATATATATGCTCTGAAATCGATCGAGAAACTTCACCGGAAAAAATCCAGATATTCCGAGAATCTTCTGTTTGAAATTTAAGCGTCGAGCGATTTGTCTTCGAAACTCGATTTTCCGTCTTTGATTTGAATTCCTAATGAAGAAAATTCGGGTCGATTTGCAGACAAATTCGTCCGATCGGGAGAATTTTTATCTCATCTAGCGATCCGTCAGGAGATATTAACTGAAGTCCTGATTTTCGCTTTCTCGATATAGCGAAGGAAAAGGGGAAATCGTTGAGGGAGATTCTGGAGACGAAGGAAACGACGACTCCTTTCCGGAAATCGAAGGTGTTCGATGACGAGAGTGCGGCCAGGGTAGGCTGGGGGAAGTGGAGGATGCCGATGGAGAAGCCGGGCGTGGAGAACGTTAATGTGCTGGCGATCGAGTGCCTGAAAGGCAGCTCGAAGGCGGACGAATGGAACTGGGAGATGTTGCAGACGGGGGACATCGTGGAGGAGTTGCGCATCGGGAGCTCGGCGTGTGCCAGGTCGCCGTTCAAGAGCGGACGCAGCGGCGTGCAGAAGCTGCTGCACACGGCCTTCAAGCGGAACGAGTCGTCCATAACCGTACGGGTGCGGAGGGGCCGTGACGAGTTCGTGGAGCTGCAGGCATGCATCGTCCCCAACGACGCCGCTGGGCGCAAGCAGTACATGCTCCGTTCCATCGACGACCCGAATTATGCCGTCGGCTTTGTCGATCGCACCGAGAGCGAGTGCTTCGAGCTCCAAGGTAAGCCCTCTCTCTCTCTCTCTCTCTCTGTGGCTTCATCCTTCTTTTTTTTTATTTTATTTTTTTTTTTTTACCTCCTTTAGATTCTTCGGTTGGTGTTATATTTTCCGTTTCAACGTTTTTTGCCTTAGTCTACAATAGAATTTTTCAGATCCGCTATCTTTTTAGCAAGATTGCTATATGTGGGCCCGCATTCTGATTTTTTTATTTCAAAGCCGGACATTTTCTGAAGTTTTCACACAAGCTACATGTTGGCTGACGTCTGACAAACAAAGGCATGTTGCTTTGCGAAGCAGAAGATCTTTCTTTCGTTACAAATTTTATATCATGCATTTTATATTTGAAGGTATTGTTTCTTCTTTATAATAAAAGGAACTGGTATTCCCCGACTTCTTCCAATCCAATCGAACTTTCAATTTGAAGGTAATGAATAATAGGGAAGGTAGGAATGTAAATAGGGAAGGTAGGAATGTAACTGGTAACACATCCAACTGATTTGACATCGCTTGATCAGTCATATGCGCATTTTGCACACAGGAAAATCAAATTACTTTGAATTTTTATATGCAATTGTCAAAAACTTGGCCCACAATTTTTCTTCGTTTTACCTTGAAATTTTTCTTAATGTTTTCCGTTCGTCTTCGGATGGCAGAGGCGCCATCGCGGAAAGCGCGTTTGGTAGGAGAAACGTATGTCCCTCAGCGCAGCAGCGCCTATGATTTCCGGTGTGTGTGCAAGTCAACTTATGGACAAACGACTTGCTTTCCGTCAGGCAGAACACGTCGACGGCATTCGTTTCGTTGTCAAAAGTAACGCCGGCCGAAACCCATGGAGAAAAGCAAAAGAACGAAAGAGAGTTGCCACCCTATATTGGGGGGCGCCCCTGATGTCATTTAGTTTCCAGGTCAACCGTATAATGGGTTAGTCGTGAATGGCGGAGCTGAAAATACAGATTAACTGGGATGAACCTGGTAGCAATCGATCTAAAGAGACGGATAGTAGAATGATGTTTGAAAGATTTGGGGAGAATGTCGTTTAAATGACTTGGATTCCGAAAGGAAGGGCACAAAATTAAGGTCAAGGAACTATGAGGACGTTGCTTTCAGCTGCTGGTTTGGTCACAAAGATGACCATACGAACGCCGGAGTTGAATGTGGGTGGCAGGCCTGGCCAGCCGGGCGGTCTCGTCTGCTAGACGAGGCCGAGGTGCCTTAGCCGGCCGTGGTCAGTCCTGGCCACGTCGGCTGACATGCCTTGGCTGGGGTCTTACCATATAACCACTGGTTTTGATTCTCTCATGACTTTCAATTTTTGGTATACGAGTCGCTCGTAAGGTCTTGGGGCGTTTTCCTTTTCATTTGACTGTATCGTTTTGTAAGGGTAATTTCCTTGGGGAGGTTATTTGTTATGCCATAATTGTCATTTCACTGTTTAGGTGGAACGCTCAAACCACCTATTGTC
Organism: Nymphaea colorata; assembly: GCF_008831285.2. NCBI lineage: Eukaryota > Viridiplantae > Streptophyta > Magnoliopsida > Nymphaeales > Nymphaeaceae > Nymphaea > Nymphaea colorata. The sequence goes on from NC_045143.1 coordinate 15,552,194, forward strand.
AGGGGAACATTTAGACGATGGCATGCAAGGCTGGGCAATAGACTAGGTGCTCGATAGGTACTCCGTATGGGTTTGGGTTTGGGTTTGGGCTAACAAAATGCTTACCAAGCTGGTCTAATAACTTATTGCCGGTTCGGGTTGGCTCGAAAGGCTCAATTCAACATAGTATGTTTTCTTAGTATTATTTTTTATTTTTATAAATGATATATACTTTATTATGATTATTACTTTATATTTAAAAAAATATATTTTTTTTCTAACCGGGCTAGGCTCGATCTAGCCCGGGCTCAGATTTTTGAATGTCGGGCTTGGGCTGTATCTTGACCCGAGCCAAACTCTTATTGGCCGAGCCAGACCGACCCGGCCCGATGCCCCCAAACTAGTGGAATTACGTAACACTAAAAGGGCTTTCCTAGTTTCCTTTTTCTTAAAGGCAATTTTTTCATTTTTTTTTTCCATTTGATCATTTTGTGCTTCTTATTCAAGGCTTTCCTAGTTTCCTTTTTCTTGAAAGGCAGTTTTTTCATTTTTTTTATCAATTTGATCATTTTGTGCTTCTTATTCAAGTTAGTCAGACTGATAGCCTGATTGAATGGACTTTAATTTCCGGTTAGGTTGATAGTACTGTTTAGATAGCCACCGTGGAAATTTTATTGAGCTGTTCTACGCCGATCTGTCCTGTCCTAACGGTAATGAAGGAGCTAGAAAAATTGTCGTGAGACACTTTTTATATATATATATATATATATATTTAAAGATGTCTATTTAGAAATAACAAAAATTTTAAAAGACTGATACAGTTAACAGTTGTGATACATCAAGAACGGATGACTCACCGTCAACCACGACGACGTCATGAACCGTGGGATGATGTCATGGGAAGTGGTGGGCAAGCAACCAAGGGGATTGCTCTTAACTATTGACGTATCACTTAACCTGAACTTGTTGTTTCTACTACTTGATCTGTTCGTGCTCAGTATCCATGGATTGAGCAAGCCATAGTGGCATTCCGGAGTGAAAGTTTATATGTAATGATTGAAGTTGTGCGCAGAAGCGGTTCGGGGGTTACCTCTACTAAACAACCTTTAACTTGAAACAGATACCGAATTTGAATCGGTCGCAAACCGGTTCAATTCGGTAGCCAATGCGAATTTTATATTATTTTTTACTATTTTATGATTTTTGTATTATCAACTAATTTTTATATAATTTTTATTATTTTCTACAATACATTTTTAAAATATTTTTTACTGACTCGCGAAAACTCAGCTTACTTATCGAATTGGCCGGTGCAGTCAATAACTGATTTAAACGAAATTTATAGTGCAATAAATTGATGAAAAGTTGCGATAACTATGCCAGTCGGCTTTGAAAGCCCATTTTCGGTATTTGGAAAATACAAAAAAGTACCCATTATTTGATTAAATGTCATATTACTGTTCAATTTCTAAAATTAACACGTAGGTGTACAATTTTGGAGAGTTTGGGACAAAACAACCTACTCGTAAAGAACAATAAATTTTTATGTAAAATAACAAAAACATCTCTTCAAAGACAAAATATTACTAATTGGCCAAGGATGAGCGGTTTTTTATGAAATGTGCTTTTGTCATTTTACATCAAAAGCTACTGTTTTTGTGAGATTTTCTTTTAAAATTTGAGCGCATGTTTGTTAACTTTTAAAATATGAATCCTAATTTGTTATTTAACCAAATATTATGTACCCTTCGTAATTTGGATGACATTTTTTGTACGTGAATGGGACATGGTCAGGTGACCATTGAGTCCTAGAGGATACTATAGATAGTTAGTGCTCGAAATTGACTGGAATATACCTTGCACACGGACAATGACGTTAGGTGATTTGGTGTTTAAAGAATTCTAAGCTTTCAAATAAATAAAAATGATCAATCCGACTTTACAAAGTTTGTGATGCCTAAATTCTTCAACGTTTTAATCTTTTAGATGCTTGGAATACCAGAATAAGCGAGGAGGTGCTTACTGGAGCCAAGTTTTCTGTCTCATAAAATTATGTTTTTTCAAATTTCAGGGGAGCCATGTCCTCTGCCGCCGTTGGCTCCGTCTTTGCCGTGGCCTTTCCGGCTATTGATCATGACGAGAGAACGGCAGTAAGGGTGGACGTCTGGCCTGGCCGGCCCGGCCTGGCCCGATTGGGCTAGAAAATTTTTGGGCCCGGGTCGGTTCGGCTCGACTCGTTTAAGTTTAAAAAATATATATATTTTTTATTTTTTTTGTTTTAATAATATATATTTATTATTAATAAATATATTTTATATTTTTAAAAAAATTATAATTAAAAAAATTGTTTTTTTATTTTTAAACGCTCGGCCCGAATCGGGCCGGCCTTTACCGGGTCGAGCAGATTGAACCGGCCTTTACCGGCCCGATGCCCACCTTTAAAATTTAGAACGCCCTTTCACGCTTTCGAGCCTTAAATCATGTCAAATAAGTAAGCTTAATAAAAAAAATTATAAGTTTTTAATTTTTTAAATTAAAAGGCGAATGTAGCTGCAAAGCGAAAGTTTCTTTATTTCTCATATTAGTCAGCGCCAGTTGTAAAAGGAAAGCCGTCATCCGACCACCGTTTGCGGCCCCAGCCAATCAGTCGCTGACTTGTGGGGCTTGTGCGCTCATCTTCTCCTCCCATTTGGACCAATGAGCAGTGACGTGGATAGTTGGTCAGGACTCATTTGAATTGGCAGTTGACCAGATTATTGGGCTAATAACAAGTTGATTCATCGACTTGGCGAGGTCACTCGTAGATTTAGTTGAGTTTTAAAATAACTATATTGTAAATCATTGTAGCTGAATGGAGCGAATTAGGATCGACTCAGACCGAGTCAAGGATGAGTGGAGCCAAGTTCCATCGAGTTACGGGTGAGTCAGGGCTCGTGATTGGATTTTTTAACAATCCAAACTGGCTAGAACGGTTCCATTTCCGCGAGTTTGCCGAGTTAAACAGCATGGATGGCTGAGCAACTTTGTACTTGCTAGACAGCGGGTGCAAATAATCGTCATGGGCGGCATTATGGAGCAGATCACACGGTCTGTCAGAACACATTCTTTTTTTGTGGTTTGGAACGACACCACGGGAAGGTTGGTCAAATGCCCTTTTTGAGGCTTACGTCACCTGGCACATCTGACAGGGCGTGCATGTATGTGTGTATATATCTAATTTCAGCTAGAAACAATTATAGGTTTTGAGGTGGTGTTTGATGATAGAGCGTTCTTTCTAAAACATATATTCCTAGACGTATCATTTGATTTAAAAATTACAATCACATCATATTTTTGGTATAAAAACATGGTATATTTAAAATATGTCCTTTATGAATATATCTCAAGAATGCAATATTCTTCTTCTTGAACACCATTTAGGATCTGACAACAACTTGCGTCATGTCTTGGTTTGACGTTTTATTTTAGTGTGTTCACGATCACTTTTTGAGAAGCTTCGTGTCCTGGCTCGGGTGTTCTCCCGCTTCCCTTTTTAAGTTTATAAATCTTTTAGTCCAGCCATCATAAAAAAAAAGTAGTATGAGTTGTTTATCAGATTAAAAAGACACTTTCACCCTTAATTATACGTCGACGCATCAAACTCATCGCCAGAAGTTCACTAAACTTGCTGTGTGGTTTCTATTTTCATTCCAAGCACAAAGACCTAGAAAGCACCAAAATTATCGTTTCGGATTGTAAGAATACCACTTCATAAACTGAAAATTCTTAAATGAATAGTAATTGTTGTAATTTATATATTATAGTTATAGACAGAAAGGGCACGAGTTCTATCTTGGCACTTAGTTTTCCCATCGTCTCTGTGATTAGGTTTTCATGGGAAAAGGACTCAGCTTCTTTCCCTTCTTTTCTATATGTCCAAATCCAAGCTTGGCAGTTTCAGAAACAAAAACTGTTCAAAAAATGAAAGTGAGAGGTCGAGCATGTTAGTACGGACACAGCACTCAGCTTCTTTGGCTTTTGCTTATTCACGAAATTATTTTGTTACTTATGGTTGGGTATGGAAGATTGCACGATACTGCGCATACATTTACACTAATATAATTGCTTAGGAAAAAGAAGAGAAAGATAATTTGGGGCATTTAATGGTTGATCACACCAAATGAGAAAAAGTAACGTTTTGCTAGAAAATGGCTGTTTGCAGGCACGAGGAGCACAAGAGTGGTGACTGCACTGTGCACGGCACAGCTGAAGGACGGGTACGTGTCATATGCATGGGAGAAGATGATGAGGGACTACCTGCCCATCCCAAATTCCAGCTGTTTCCTCTCCCTCCTCGTCCTTCCTAGCGCCCCTGACCGCGTAGCTGCGCACTACAACGACCTCGACGACACTCTCGCCAGGGCCAACGCCTGGCTGGTTGCTGCCCAGGCCTCCGGTGTCCCAATCGTCTTTATGAACGTACAGACCGAGCCGCTGCTGACAAAGGTAATACTTTAATATAAGCTGCATGGTTAGCTATGAATTCTAAACTTGTTGGTTGGGTTAATTTCATTCCGCCCTCACACCCACGCACCTACACACATATACGCCGGTAGGAACATACACATATATATACATACATGTACATGGGTAGGAATACATGCACACACACATGTATACACGGGTAGGAAGAACATTCCTTTATGAATGCATCAATAGTAATCTTGCTAATTGATGCTGAGATTAAAAAAGAAAAAAAAAGAGATGTATAATGCTAAATGGTTAAGATGTCCTTCTTCTGCTTCTCTTCCTTTTGTTCCCCAGCCATATTAAGTGTAGATAAAATCAGTGTCTAAAATTCCTGATGGATATAGTGTGGATATAATTTTGTAAAGTGAAAAAACTAATAGACTGGCTTTTCTTCTTTTTCTTACCCCTATAAATTAAGATATACCACATTCATTCATACAATTGAATTCATGAAAATAAAAAAGATAGGCTCAAGCAGCCGCATTGGATGGCCACACATATATATATATGTATGTATATAAATTTCGGTTGTACCTATTCAATTTATTGAATGAGGTACGGGGCGGTGAATCTCGCTAATGGTTTAGAAGAAATTGGTCATATGCAGTTCACTTTTCTTTTATATAAATATAATGAATGGCAAACGTCTACTTTAACTTGCAATCTTAGTTAATCATAATATTTACATTTTTCTGAAAATGTTTCCGATAATTAATCCATCCACATGTAGACGACCTGTACGTGTTTGGAACTGTAACATTAAAAATAAATCATGAAAATCCAGTGTCCAAATCAGATTTTTTTATAAATGAACTTGTGGTCAGATTCTACAAATCCACTTGTGGGGCTTCAACTTGTGAGGGCCATTAGGTTGTGCATAAAAGGCTAATTTAATCGGTAGGTCCATTGGTCAAACCTTTTCTTTTGGGTTGTACCATTTTTCAGTGGTCAAACCTATTGTTTTGGGTTGTACCCTTTTGAAGAAGAGTTTTAACGGCTTACGATGGTCAATTTTTAAATTATTCTTTTCTCATTGATTTCAAGCTCATTTTTTTCTTTTTTTTTAATATTTAAATCATAGTCACAAATAATGTCTTAAGTTTTAAATGGCGAGATTTTTCTTGGATATAAATACGACGAGCTTGAAAAAACGAAAAAAAGGGGTCTTACCATGTCTCAGTGTCTACATATCAGCAGAGTCCTGTATGTTGCCATGGTAATTACTAATTGAAGATCCGCTGTTCTTGTTGCTGGCAGATCTCGGGGGAGAGAGCATCTTCAACTGTAAATGCGGGATCTCTGTCTGAGCTATCCAATGTCGCCAATGCTGGACTTTATGGGTTTGAAGATTACCATGGAGTAGACATTGGAGTAGTCAGATCTGTCAGGTTATGGTATGCGCCTGTTGCTGGAGAGCTGCCTGTGGAGCTTGAGCTAAAGGATGCAGATGGGAGGCTGGGTTTCGCAATTAGCCGCACAGAGGAGGTATATTTCTGACTCTGCTTTTGTATCCATAGGAGCATTAATTGAGTACTGTTGAAACAGGGTTGATTATTTTTCTTGGTTTCATTAAGATAGTTGATTCAGTTATTTGATAAATTGTATGTTAGTTGCATAGGTTTTCCTATTGCTATTGGACAATTCAGCAATCATCTTCACTTCCTCAACACCATTTTGGATGATATGTAACTGCAGTTGAACTTTCTCAGGAAGAAATAATCAGGGAAGAACACAGTTCTGCAATTCTCCTTGAACTGGGTGCTGTCTTCATCATTCTATATGCTTGTCATGAACAGTTCGTAATACCTCAGCATTCTACGCATGCACCAAGAAAATTGCCGCCTTGAATTCTTTCTAATATTTTCGTCTCAAATTATTTTATTTCCCAGAAAGTCTTTCGGTGAAGAAGTATTGCTCGTCTGTACATGCTTGTTTCTAGAAAAATCTCTACAATAACCAATAGAAAGCCAGGGGTTCAAGTTGCATGAGAAGTTACTGTTGCTCTTCATGCCAGTTGCATGCTTTATGCATTACAGTACTAGAATTGTCTACGAGGCAGATGTATACTTCTCTCTTCTGCGTTGTGAGATATTAGGCTATCTACATTTATCGATTAGGGTATCTGGCCAATCTGTATGTCTCATAATTCTCGACCACTTCTTATGATGTGCGCAAGACATGCATTCTGTGTGCCACTGTCATTAACAAGGAAGACATCATGAATCACAGATGAAGGGATCTACCCATGTAGTAAGATATTAAAATCACTTCGGGGTCGTTTCTCAAATGTAACACAATATTACTGTCCCAAGTTTCTGCTTTTAAAAGTGGAAGAGATTTATGGAACACTTCTGCTCTATTTTTTGGGACAAATTTATGGGACATTAGCATATTGTTACCATTGGGAAACAGCCGCTTAGGTCGGTAATAGACACTTTTTACAAGAAAACAGGCAGAATAGTTTTAATTATCGACAAGAAGCAGGTGAAACTTGTGAAATCTCAACTGTTTGTTTATCAGGAGACTTGTGAAAAAATCCGTCTATTTATCGCCAGGCAGGGCGTTCTCACGGCTTCAAATTACTATTAATTATGTGCCGTCTTCTCCAGGGTTTCATCTACATATCCTCAGTAATGGATGTTGATGGAGATCACCAGTCCGCATCACAGAGAGCAGGACTTAATTCCCTATACAGAGCTGCGTCGGAAGCATCAAAGCTCCTCGTAGTTTCAAGAGTAGCCAACGAGAAGGTTCTTCCATGGATGGTTTCCTCTTCCGGTGCAATTCGGTGCTATGACACAGTCTCTCTTAGCCAGAAACTCTCGTTGCACCGACACGCGCTGAAGCCCATCCTCATCCATGTCTTCCTTTGGGACCGAAACTGCGCCAGAAGTGCTGGTGTATCTCATGCTAAGCGACCACCACCATCAGTACCGCCATCGCCACCACCGGCATCATCACCAACAGCTGCTGTAACGCCGCAACCGGCATTTACGCCGGAACTCCGGCCATCCTCCACACATTCTGACGAGCATGGAGGCATGAGAATCAGCAGAGACACGGCTGGGGAGTTCTCGTTCAGGCTTGAAGATTTGTCGTTGGCTGGAAATAACTGGGTTTGAGCTGATCTCTAGCTCTTTCCTTCTCTCTTCTCAGTTGTTACAGGGCATTCCACCACGAAACTCTACCTAAGGCTCAGTCATCGGCATGAAAGTGCTTTGACTTCAGATATGCCCTCTTGGCACATCTTTGGTTCTCAGCACGGAATAAGTAACAGATGATAACACCTTTGGCAGTGAACATGGGCGTTTCCTTTTATGATCAGTACAGAATAAAGTCAAGAGGGGCATTAGCCTTCTTCTACCCTTTCATGTACTCGACTGAGAGCCCGCGAACATTTTGGCAATTTGCCTTTCCAGTTTTGTACATAGCACGACTGCGTTGTCATACTCTGTCCTGTCAAAATATGAACTTCCGTGAAGCATTTGGCTTTAAAGAAGGAAAAAGGATTGCCAGCTTGGTGAGCTATTGTGTTTAATTTGTTGTTGGTTTTGTTCCGAACATTCCCGATTCTTTTGTTGCAATTGGAACCGAAGGCAGTAGTCCCATCACAATGTTAAGCAAAAAACGCGGACGTTTTCATCTGTTCACTCTTCCTAGGTGGGATCACAGCAAGATGATTTGTAAGCTCTGGCCGGCGCAAACCAGCTAAGCTCATTTCAACGTCTCACCTTTTCACATATAAAGCCACTGATTTTCAATCAAAGAACTTTAAGGAGCAATTAAGCGTGTGAATTAGATATATATGGACGATATGTTTGGCATACGCAATTTATAATTTCCTTTTCAAAATTTTCTGGAAGTACAAGTAAAAAAGAAAAAGTTGCCATTAACCAAACATTCTCTTCACATCTCAAAAGATAGATAGAATATACAAACTGTTCCTACTGTCAAACAAAACCGTAGTGGATTCACAGACTATGTTGCTTTGAAAACCTACCCAAGGCCGATGGGATGACGACCCTTTAGACGCACCTCCTCCATCATCGAAGAGATTAAGCTAGAGTACAATGAAGAGTCCAGCAGCTTTGAGGATGAATGACTTCAAATAGAAAAAGATGATATACAGATCAGTCCATAGGCCATCACCCAATTTGAAAAAATGTTCGAAAATATGATGAAGAACAATGGAGCCGAATCATCTGGAAATAGTGAAGGAACTTTAGTCAAGGAGACTCTAGCAAATCTATTGAGCCCCTACAATCCCAAATTGAGCAGATGGAAAAAATAGTGCACCACATGCAGACTAAGGCAAGCGGCTCTATACAAAAAAGGACTTTTGCAAGGGCCTTGATGATAAAGATTTGAAGGACCTCTCATGAAGTTCAGCACGTTCAAAGAGACTAAGAGTTACTCACATGTGCACATGAGCATTTTCTTTGTTGAATGCGAAAAAATCTGAGACAATGACAAGTTTTTTTTATATTTCCCAAGGAGCTTAAGGGGAGGTGGCACCATGGAATATGGAGCATGTAGACCCCTCAAGAATGAATGATTTTTACGAGGTTGTAAACATCTTTATTGACAAGTACGAATCCAAATGTTTTGATGTCCTCTCGATTGAATATTCTTATAGAAACAAAACAAGAACCTGGCAAATCTTGCTGGGATTATATTCTGAGATGGAAGTCTGTGAGTAGCAAGATGAGAACACTGATGGCAGAGTTCCATTCTCTTACTATGATTCTTGACGGTTTCTAGGAGCACATCAGGCATAACATGAGTACGAGTTATTTTACGATCTAACCAAGAAAGAAAATCATATAGAAAGATCATTCAAGGTTGGCAATCTCAAAGCATAAACTAGTTAGAGCTACTAGGAGAAGGATTATGACGAGTTGGACAAATCTCAAGTCTATGTTTTATCCTTTGCTTAGGCCAACATAATACAAAGCAAAGATCATAGCAAGCCATGGGAAAAGAAGAATAATGATGGGGACAATAAGTATAATAAAACATGGTCATCTAAAAGGGGTCAATAGAAGATTCTCGAGGTGGACCAAAGACAAGAAATTTACCCTCATAGAGCAAAACAAAGAGGAGCTTCAATTATCTAGAACCTTTGCAAACTCCCAAAGGTGGCAGATCCTCTTGAGGTGAAAGGAAAGTACAAGGATCAATTCTAAAAATTTCATAGGAGTCTTGGCCACAACACTGAAGGCTGTATTCCTCTCAAGCACATTATATAAGATTGCATAAACAAGGGACTTTTGGTAGAAGAAACAAATCCTAAGAAAAATGCTGGAGACTAAGTTGAACTTGTTATTGTTTTATTTTTTGTGCTTTCATATACATTGTAAGGATAGTAGCGGTCCCCTCCTCAATCCTTTGACCAATAAAATTGTTTCTTTTTTTAATTTGAATCAAATGCCTCTCTTTTTTTATATGTGGTACATTTCTGTCCATTGTTTGGTGGCCATACTCATTTGTTTCCCATGATCCCAACACTCCCATTGCTGCTCTTATACTGGGGAAATTCTCATATGTTAACAAGGCCTGCGAAGTCCTTGAGAATTGGGGAATTCAAATCCATGATCCAGAGGACGTAAGGAGAGGGGTTGACATCCATCTAAGTGATATGTGGCACAAAGAGCAGATGATTTGGGTACGAGATCCACAGACATCAAAAAACTTGAACACCCGCACCTGTTGAACAATCTTTGCAAACACAAAACTAGTATACTTACATGTGCATACAAATACATGTGATTGCACCAAACTCTTATAATGCATGCCAAACTCACATATTTTGATGCCCCCTCTAAAGCTAGTATTGCATTGGCAAGAAATCCCTTGTTAAACCTCCTTGATAGTCCAGTACTACAATAAATGAAACATTTGTAGGTTAGAACTCATTCTCATGTGTATACAGGAATATGTAAACACAAATCTTTGAAGTCATGTACATGGGCATACGAGAAGCCATGATCACAAACCTTGAAACTCATACTCACATGCATACATGAACATGTGAGCACATTAGAACTTGCACTTTAGTGCACACAAGTCATGCTTCGGTGCACACAAGAACACCACAAAACACCCAAAATTTAATAGCAAAGCACCATGCAAATTTCAAAATAAGTATCTCAAATGAGACTTGTTTGTGAGATTTTTAACGTTTTTAAAAGAAGAGAAATTTCTAATCGTAGCTTCAAGAGCCTAATGAGCAATGATCTTGACAAATCATGACATGAACAAAGAAAGAGATGCTAGGTGGCATGAAGAGAGCTGACAATTAGGAAATATCATTGTTCTAGATGGCTAAAAGGCTGCATGGATTTTAGAAGAATTTGTACAAGAACAATGATCGAAACTGACTCGACGCAATCAAGATAGATATTAGAAAATGAGCATTGAGAAATGGATTTGAGGCAAGTGTAGTTGTTCCATTAGATTAGTACTAAAGAATAGTAGGTGGGCATAAAGCTTGATTTACGTCTTTCTTGTGAAGTTATGTGATCTATGAACATTTGTCTCATTATGTCTTTTAAGGCCTTTTAAACTCGAGCAAGTAAGTTTGAGGGGTGTTCTACACCTGGTATCCTAAGGCCAACTAGTCTGAAAGTTAAAGATTTGAAAGCTCACTACATGGGTATAGTAGAAAGTTCGATATGCACAACATTGCACAAGATGGAACTATACATGATCACCAAAGTAGTGGGGACCCATAATAGCTTATTGGGTGGTAAAATATTTTTCCTGCAAGTGAAAGTTGGCCTAATAAAAGAAAGAATAAAAAAAGAGTAAAAGAAAACAGAAGAAAGTGCAAGAGCCAAAGTAGACAAAGCAAATAAAAGAAACATAAAAGAAAAGAAATAAAGAGTACAATGCGGCCGACCTTTGCCTGCAGATAAAGAGCAAGAGCCAAAGTAGACAAAGCAAATAAAGAGTGAAATTCCTCATGGCTAGTAAGCCACTAGGTTAATGATTGCTCCATTATAAGACTCTCCATGAAGGGAAAATTATATATTTCAAATGATTATGCAATGACAATTAAGAGGGATATGCTTTTTAGAGACCAAAAACTATGGTTAGAGAAATCTCTAACTTCCAAAGATGTCAAAAGATCATAATAGGTCTCTAAAAAGGATATTAAGTTCAAGAAAAATATAACTTTGTACAAAATGCTGGATTTCACAAGAACTCGTCCTCATGGATACACAATGTCTAGAACTCGTACTCAGGGACACACAATGTCAGAACATGCTCTCACAGTTACACAATGTCTTGATGTTACACAATGTCTTGAACAAGAAACTCTTCATAATGATTCCAAGTTTTATAACTGATCATTATCTTTCAAAGAACACAAAAGATTTTGTTTTCTTTCATAAATCATGAAAGGTTTTTAAAACCAGGAGCTTTTAATGTCAATTTGTGGTTTTTGCAAACCAAAAATTTTCCCTCCTATTGAGGCATTTTAATTTATTTTGTGTTTTGTCTTTGCCACTAAACATATCTTTGTATCAACTTAGTAGCAAAGATGAGCATCTATAGACAACCTAAATTTTCACAAGTCAAAACAACCATTTTACACTTCATAAATTAAGTTTTCAATTGATTTTGTGAAAAAAAAATCAAATCTAGGGGCTTTGAACTAAACCAAATCAAATAATATGCTTTAGGTATTAGACACCAAGATTTAGATCACCCAGGTTGTAGTTACCTTAAAAAATTTTACAAAACATTCATGAAAATATGAGAATTGTTTTATACAAGATCAATCTAGGTTATTTCCATCTATATAAGTCACTAGGCATCCCCATGATAGGTTTACCACCTCGCATGTGGTTAGAAACGGCCCAAAAATGGCTCATTTTCTAGTTTTTCTACCATTTCTTGTCGTCAGAACACCTGCAAACTAGATCAAACCTATAATAGGTTCTCTGTAGTGTTACCAAAGTATTTTCAACTCCATTTTTAGTTTTCAAGTTTGAATTCTACTATTAGAGTGAGTATTTCTTGGAAACGTTGTCCCCTTTCCCTATTTTCACATATCTGTTCACCATTTTTGTTCAATTCAAGATAGTCAGCCTGAGTTGAGCTAGTATTATATTCTCGAATGCTAGATGTCACTATTCTTAACTGCAGTTCAAATAATTCCATCTCAAATTGAGCATAATCATAGTTTTCTAGTCACTCCTAGAGTGTCCGCATATGGACATCATCACTAGTGTCCGCATCTAGACATCATCACTAGAATAACGTGTTCATTTTCCACATGAAAGATAAAAATCCATGTTTCCCATTTTACCATTCACATTTTCATTTACAACTGTTAACACCCAAGATTTTTACAAGTCCAAATAACTATTTTAGCCTTCATCATTTCCAATTTGATTTTCAAAAATCAAATTTCAAGAGCGAGGATATTTTTTGGACCAAACAAGAAAGTATCACAATAGCATTGAGCACACTTATACCTAGATCACCTAGGTCGCCCAAGCGAACAATGATCATTTTGCTCCTGCGCTCAGTCATATTTTCTTGAAAGTAGGGTTTTTTCATCAGGTTTTTTGAAAATTTCCCAACATTTAAGCAATTAGGCCAATTCTAAACATTACAAGAACTCAAGAGTTGTTAGAGTCAACTGACTAGAGTTTTCTTAGCCCAAAAGTCAGTTCACTCTAGCTCAACTATCTCACCGAAATCGAGTACATGCTAATTTTGGAGTAACAAGAACATGTCAATCCGAACCAAGCTAGGATCACGAGTATCATGTATAAATCATTCTTTTTGTTTGGTTTAATTTCATTCATCTCAGTTTGAGTTTCAAAGGCCTGAGAGAGCTTTCTCTCTTTTGTTTTTGGAGGTTTGAGCTGAATTTGAGATCAACAAAATAGAGTGAGCTGAAACCAAGCTGGCATTATATCTGTCATGTATAAACCAATCTCCCCTTAGTTCTGTATGAGTTCATTCATTCTGGTTTAAGTTCAATTCAGTTATTGAAGCCCTAGAGCTCTTTTTCTCTGCCATTTTTAGGGGTTTGAGCTAAATTTAACAACCCGATAGAGTGCGCTGAAATTGAGCTATGATTATATTTATCATTTATAAATCAATCTTCTCATAGTTTGATTTCAGTTCATTCGTCATAGTTTGAGTTTAATTTAGTTTCAAAGGCTATGGAGCTCATTCATAGTACTTGCTACTTGCTACACTCTGTAAATAATTGTTGAGCTCAATTCAGGTAAATTAGATCAATTTTTTTTTATTTTTCAACATGTCTTTATAGGTAAGTTACTTATCCAAGCATCCCCAATTTCACCAGTGACAATTCCAATAAAGTTAGATTTTTATAGCCCAAAATCACACATGAGGGTATTTTGGTCATTTATTATAATACATGTATTTTCATAAAACCTAACTTAGCAGTCACATGAGCCTAAGTTAGCTTTTTATGTACATTCACATGAATTCAGTAGGCCTAGGTCTAGAGCTTATACTACCATAATTTCTCACTAAAACCAATGTTTTCCAAAAACAGCTTGCAGGCCAAGCCTATTAAACCTATGCCTAACCTAGCCCTGAACCCAGTAGGTGGAGCCAGCCTCAATTCACATTTCAATTTCAGATTCCTCATCCAAATTTCATTTCCAAGTCCAATTTCTATACCTAGACCCCTAGATCTCATTTCCAAGTCTTAGATCTGTGATATAGTTTCACATAAACCAATTATTTCCAATTTCAAATTTGTGACTATCAAATCAAGATAAAAATTTCATTAGCATATACAAATCAAATTCTAGAATTTATTTAGATCCGAACCTAGATTTCATTCCCAATGTCAAATCCAGATCCAGGATCCACATGTAAGCTTAATGCACGTTATATTTCAAGAACATGTGAATTTCTCACTCCATGCTTAATGTCAATTTGCATGAAAGAACTTGAAAATTGTGAAATTCTTTACTGAGCACTCCAGCATAGACAAATTGAAATCATTATCCATATGTGGTCAGAATGAATATTTTTCTGTTTCATTGTTATAAACTATGGTTTTAATGTGTGTTTTCTCCTCTTCATATTGTTGATTCGTTTATTATCCACGCTCAATGTAAATCTGAATTATTTATCATGAATCGATCAGGACTTCTCTGTCCATGCACTGCTTTTCATGGAATTGAATTCAGAACATAGATGAGATTGCAACGGACATTTTTTCGATTGAAAACACATTTTAATCCAAGGTTTTGTGCTTCTTGAAGTGAGGATGAGGTCTAAGAGTTTACTCCTAGATCTCAAATTTTGAGGAGGTCTCCCCTCTCTCTCCTATAAATAGGGCCTAACCCTCTCCTCTCTCATCACACTTTGAGGTTGCCTAGAGAAGCTCATAATAGTTGGTTTAATTTCAGCTGGATACTCATAAGGTTTAAGAACAAACAAGTTAAATTTTTAGAGTGTTGGTCTAAGTCTTGGTTCAGGCTACATTAACACTCAACTTAAATCCAACCAATCTCATTGTAGAGGTCGTGAGGGCAGGCTCAGGCAAGCCTCCAAGATTAGGTAATTCTTTCCCTCCTTTTTTTTTTCATTTTCAATTTATTTTGTTATTTTGTTATGCATGTTTTAGTTTTCTTTTTGCTTTTAATGTGCTTAGTTTATTCTATTTTCTTACTTAGTTCTTAGGTTTTCTTTATTTGCTTTCATAATATTTTAGTTTAGTTTATTTTCTTTCTTAAGATAGATTTAATTTAATGCCTTTAGGATAGGCATAGGGGTTAGGTATGCCACTCTCTTCCTTGTTTCCTTCTTTTAAAATGTACGTTTTTGCCTACTTAGTTTTTGCTTAAATCATGCATATAGATAATAGCATTTCTTTTATGCTTTCACTTAGTCATGCATTGCACTTGATTACCTTGCACCCACATGCACCTTTGTCAACAACCAGAGCAGGTTATCCTAGTAGCATACCCTGTGGC
This sequence comes from Nymphaea colorata, assembly GCF_008831285.2. Taxonomy (NCBI): domain Eukaryota; kingdom Viridiplantae; phylum Streptophyta; class Magnoliopsida; order Nymphaeales; family Nymphaeaceae; genus Nymphaea; species Nymphaea colorata. The sequence goes on from NC_045143.1 coordinate 15,567,664, forward strand.
ATTAGCCCAAGTATGTGAAAAACTGAATCTAGCATGGACCTCATACAAAAACCCTTTCAAAATCATAAATTTCTCTAAAATGTTTTCAAAATCAACTTCATTTAAATAATTTTAAAAACCCTAGGTCATGTAGGCTTGGAGTCCTACCCTAGTCAAGTTCTCTAAGACCTAGCTCAAACCGGCCTTAGAGCCAACTACTTGTGAAGCTAATCTCATAATTTGACCTAATCAACCTCCTTAAAACCCCATTCATATTAGATTAATATCATGGGCTACATGATTTTATTAGGATTAAACTAATCTTTTTCAATTCGGCTTGTCCTAACAAACCTAGTTTAGACAAGACTGGATCCAGTCCTTTTTGACCGGCCTAGGCCAAGTCATCTTGATCAGATTTGATTAATCTTCAACTTAATATTTAACTGAAAGCTATCTTATTCCAATATGGATCTTGAAAGTAGGATTATGGATTCTAAAAATTAGATCATGAATTTTGGATCATAAATCCCAAATTATGGATCTCAAATTATGTATCTTGAATTATGAATTTTCGATCTCAAATCATGGATCTTAGATTTCGGACTTTGGATTTTAGAATCAAATTTCACATAATGAGTTTTGGTTCATAAACTTTAGTTCAATTACCACATAATCTTACTTGAGTATAGAATTTTGAACCTTGAAATCCTCAGATTCAAAACTATTCTCTCAGAATTTGGATTTTAGGAGGTCCAATTGTAAATACAAGATCAAATTTACTAGATCTTTGACCTTGGGTTTTGGATCATGAGACTGAATTACATGATGTGACATTTTCTGACTTCCTTAATATCTCATTTCAATTTTATAACATAAAATCTCTTGGATCCTGATTACAAGTTTTGGATTCAGATTCATTTTCTCCCTAATAGGTCCACGTCCTACACCCAAGAACTAGTAGAGTCCACCTCCAAGTCTATATGACCTAGTTTTGCATGCATCATATTAGATTTAGAATATGGATTTGCATTTATTGGTGATGATTTAGAGACAAACATACGTCACAATTTATTCTTGTTCATAAGTCTATTTCTAGACCTACTTAGATTTTTTATCATGCATGATTTTAAAACTTGAGCAGATTTATCTTTCATAGGTTTTGGACAACATTTAGACTTCCGAAATGAAACATTTAGTCTAATCCTTGGTCTGATTACCCTGGCAAAGGCATCAACAATGGTCAGACCTTGTATCAATAGGTCAAGTTCTGTCTGTCTTGGATTCCCACACATGGGCAATAGAGGTGAGTATAGAAATTTCATCTCATATAGTCTTTATGTAAGATGTAAAATTTTACATGCTACAAAAGAGGCAACCGTGAAGAGACTTGTCACTATTTGATTAGCCAAAACGTTTTAATTTTCTATGTTTTAAATGTTATCCCACCCTTAGAGCCATTTAGGTATCTTCATGGTTCAATGTATGCATATATGTTTTTGATGTGCATTAGAACTTGGAATTGAGAGAGATTTTCCATGCTTATATAGATGTTTTATACAATGTTTATTTGTCTCATTCATTTTAACCCACATTGCATTAGAGTCAACAATTTGTTTAGGGTACTATATTGACTAGGTGAAATAAAACCGGATGTTTTGTCTCAAAGATATCAAGGTCAAGACATATGCAACCCATGCAAGGTTGTCCCAATCTGTCATATCCATGAATGGAAGTTGATGATGGGGTATAGTCAGCTTGCCTTATGCTGAATGTGCGGGCTGTCAGCTGTGGACAAATGTTTAAGTTGGCTCCTCCATCGATTAAGACATGAGAAATTCTATTGCCATGGTTTCGACCACTATATGCAAGGCATTATTATGCAATGTTCCTCTAATTGATAGATCTTGGTCACAAACATGATCAGACCATTGCAATATAGTCCAAAAGCCCATTTGTGTCCCCAATTAGGGTTAAATTTCTCTCTTTTCTCTCTTTTTGAGATCCCATATCTATGACTCTTAATCAACCCGTGTGAGTACTTTATTTGCTTGGTCTGGTTTGTTCATATCTAAACCTTTTATCATGCATGAAAAGCAACCGAAAGAAATCCAAGGATGCCTTGTTCCTTTTGTTTGTCTCCATGATCTGATGACCGACTATAGAAGTTGTCCCTTTTTCATGTTTAGGAAAAGGTTTTTTGAGAATGTCCGACAGTTCACTGATGGCCTTAACAATTTCTTCATCAACTATCTTATACACTATTCTTTAGCACAAGACAATCTTTTGTATCATGCTCTAGAGCACGATGAAATTTACAAAATTGTTCTTTGTTCTTCTCATCATTGGGTTGGGGGGGATTGGAAACTTTAGGAACAAACAGAGTACCTCTTTCAACCGGCTTTTGCATGATTTCCTTGTAACTCTATTTCAAGGGGGTAAACTTTCTGTCATATCCCCATCTAGGATGTTAGTTCTTAATAGGCCTGGGCATGCCGGCCCGACCTGTTTAAGGCCCATCGTTTAAGGCACGGATTTGGATACGGTCGGCCCGCTACCCGGCCCGATTATTAACGGGCCGGGCCGGGCCGAGTACCGGGCTGGGTCAAGCATGTCCGAGGCCCGACCAGGCCCATTTTGTTAACTCCAGGCCGGGCCGGGGTGGGTCGGGCTCGTTCGATTTTTAATCTTTGTTGTGCTCAAGAATCATTTTGAAACGGACAACCACCTTTCAACTTAGACTTCTCACCTACTCAAACGAGATTGCAAATGCTGGAAAGGAAAAAGAACTTATAACGTTTGTTCTAAAAGTGAAACGGCATGACCTGTTGAAAAGTGGACCAAAACCCTAATTCATCCAAAACCCTAGCAGACCAGTTTTCAGAACACACGCAGAGAGAGAGAGAGAGACTGAGTGAGAGAGAGAGGAGCGAAAATGTCGATGTCCAAGAGCTCCAAGATGCTGCCATATATAAACTATAGGATGAGGGTGACGATCCACGACGACCGGCAACTCGTCGGGAAGTTCATGGCCTTCGACTGCCACATGAATCTCGTCCTCGAAGACTGCGAGGAGTTCTGGTGCCTTCCCCCTGTCAAGGGTAAGAAGGAGGAGCATGAGGATCGTCGAACCCTTGGCCTCGTCCTCCTCCATGGTGAGGAGGTCGTCTCTCTGACCGTCAAGGGCCCTCCCCCTCCCAAAGAATCCCGCGCCACGTCCGTTGTTGTTGGCGTCAGCCCTGGTGATGGCAATGGCAACGGTGGAGACGGCGACGGCTAACGGCGGCGACGGTGGTCGATGGATAACTCCCTTTCCAATGAAAAGGGAAAGAGACTTAGGTCGAGTTACCTAAGCACTATCGGGCCCCAACGGGCCCCAATTTATAACTGGGACCCGGCCCGTTTTAATGTCGGGCCGGGCCAGGCACAACGGGCGAAAGCTCAATGTTAGCAAATCGTGGCCCGGACCAGGGCCCGTTCCGGGCTGGGTACTGAGTACCCGCCGGCGATCCGTTTTGGTGCCCAGGCCTAGTTCTTAATGCTAGTGCTGCTGCTATTGGCTTTGTTTGCAACTCCTTTATTATGCCTTAACATTCTTGAAGGTAGCGGCATTGGTTATGATATTAGCAGGAGTATTATGACTTTTGTTGTTCTTCTTATTATCTTTTTTTATGTTTTCTCAGAATAACAACGTCAAAAGTTTCATTTTAAATCCTAGCCTCGACATATTCGGATCTCTCAGTGAGATCACTAAAAGATTTAATTGGATTCTTGAAAATAGGGCTCCTTGATGGATACATCAAATTGTTTTTAATTAACTCCAATGCATGGGACTGAGAGATTGGGTTTCTCATCTTGTTACAAGATGACTGGCAATTCTTAATAAAATCCTGACCTTCACACTAGCCTATGCTTCAAATACCATAAGGTGGTGATTGTTGGTGTAGTTTCAACATTCTGAATAAATCTTTTGATATTTGATTACTTTGTCAAAATTCTTTAGTTTTATAGGGTTAATGTGCTCCCCTACCACTATGCTGCAATTCCTTCTAAGCTTCTAGAGAAGCAAAACAAGAAAGCTGTATGATTGTTATGAAATTCATAACATTCTGCAAAGTATGATTTCACGTCTCCATGGCTGTCAAATTTGATGAATTTTTTAGGCAAGTTCTTGATGTTATCACTTTTTGAAGCTCTCGTAGAAGTCTTTGCAAATGAAATTTATTTTATTCTTGCCTTTGAGATGAACTACACACAATTTATTTTCAACTTCCTTGAGTTTTGCTTTCTAGGATCCAGCCTTCTTCTTTTTCTTGGCAGTCTTTTGCCCTTCCTCACTTTTTGATTTTGCAGTAGTGTCTTTGAAGGAATTAGAACTACTTGAGGAAAATTTCTTTGCCTTCTTCCATTTCTTTTTAACTTTTTCTGCATGAGTGTACTCTTCAATGAACATGATCATGTACTTCAAGAATTTTCTATATTCCTCATACTCTAGATCATTGTCTCCATCTTGGGAGACGTGTTGGAGGAGGATTCTTCTCTCTTGTCATTTTCATGAGGTTGTTTTGATTCTATCTCTAATCTTCCTTTTTGTTGATTTCTTGTTTCCACCATAAAGAGGATGTTTACCTTGTGAGGAAAAAAACTGAAGATGTTAAAATTTGATATGACGAGACATCATCTGCAGAGATGATAAATTGAAAAAAATGACAAATTTGATTGTATATTGCAAGGAGAATGATATTGATAAGACTTGACAAAGTTTGACAATACTTGACAAAACTTGACAAAGGTTGACTAAATTAGACTACATCATTCGAACTAAACATGACCATCTAGAACAGAAGGATAGATGGCTGGACTTTCTTTCACTATTTTACATATTCCAGACTCATGCTTGGACCAAGGGCAAGGTACAAATGGGCATATGATTCCCAACATTATTAGACACGAGTGTATATTCCAAACAATTCTTTGGTATCTAGTTCACACTCCATAATGAATCCTTCGGATTCAATTTTATAGGCATTTATGTTTGAGTCTACTCTCTATTGAACATGATAATGTACTTTGAGAATTTTTTGTATTCATGTGCATTGAATCATTGTTAGCATCTTGGGAGACATGTTGGAAGAGCATCCTTCTCTCTTGTCACTTGCATGAGGTTGTTCCGTTTTCCATTTTCAATCTTTTCTTTTGTAGGTTTTTTGTTTCTACCATAAAGAGAATGTCTACCTTGTGAGAAGAAAAATTGAAGACGTCAGAATTTGATATGATGAGAGATAATTTGCACAAATGATAAATTGAAGAAAATGACAATTTTCATTACATATTACAAGGAGAATGATATTAACATGACTTAACAAATGGGCAAATGCTTCCCACCATTGTTGGGTGTGGGTGTATATTCCAGACCATTCTTCAGTATCCAGTTCACACTCCACAATGGCTCCTTGTGATTCAATTTTGTAGGCATTTCATTGACGTTGCTAGAATTGTCTAATGCAATGCTTTGGATGATAGTCAACTATGACAAATGGTCCCAATAAAAGGTTTCCTCTAACTGGTTGCAAGTGTATCTAGACTTAGTGATTTGTCTATCAAAGAAGTCTCAAATGTTGATAGAATCGTCCACTTCATCCATGTTCCCACAGTAATGCTTCACACTAGATAACCGGCCATTGGTATCTAAAAAATGACATAATTATGGTCCCACATGCTTGTAGAACTATGACTGCAATGCGAAGATATATCATCTTATTGAGACTGCATCCTCAATTAAGAATTTGGTCAATCCTCGATAAAGAAATGCCATGGCTGCCATTGCTATGGATCTTTGGTGGACTTTAACGTGCCTCCATTTTTTGAGGAGACGAGCTATATGACAGTCCATTACGTGCTCTTTGTTGTTGAAGAAGATGAAACCCATAGTGCAGGTTACCATGGAATTCTTGTATTTGTTAGTAGCACTTCTAGAAAGTGAAGCAGGATTGACATACTTTGAATATGTTTTGTCAAGTTCTTCTAACTTGAGGTACCAATGTCCATCTTTTTCTAGAAATGGCCAACTCCGTTTTCCCGTGAGTTTGCAAATCACTCCTAGAGTTTTGACTTGACCTTGGTTGACGAGGAATCGGTCCTCTTGGATCACTTTTTGGCTCGGGCAAAAACCCATGATATCCGAGAATTGATCTTAAATGCATACAAGTAAGATGCCTGTAGGTATGGTCATGAAGAGTTCAAGTAATTGATGTCCGGCATTGTAAATAACATGTATATGATCCAAAAAGTCCTTACACGAATCATGATCGGTCCCACCGATCGTGCCATATGTTCTTCATCTTCATTATTCAAGCGGAGAGTTATGCAAAGTAGCAAATTTCAAATTGGTTTCTTAAAAATTTCAAGTGAAAGGGATCCACCCATTAGTACAAGGTCCAACCGTTCCTACCACCTTTAACATGGGTAATCAGATCAAGGACTAAGCACTTCTCATATGATAGATAAGGCATTTGATTGATGCAAATCATATATGCTTGTGTATAAAAATTTAGATTTGAAATTGAAAGTTCATTACGAACTTGGTTTTGGACAAGAAAAATTTGCGTTTGTTTTTGGAAAATTAGAGTGAAGTTTGGGCAAGTTGTTTGGAAAATTAACTTGTTTTGAAAAACTATTTAAAAATTCAAATTATTTTGGAAAATTTGGTAAATTTCTTTGGACAAAAATGAAAAATTCTTATTTTGGTTTGGACTTTAGACCATTGTTTTGGTTGAAAATATGTGCCTTTGAATTGAATTTCAAAATTGGCAATAGTGTTGGAATTCACTTCAAATAAATTGGGTTGTGTCTTTGATCCATGATTTGCAGATTTAATTGTTAATTTGACAATTGGGGTTGGGAATTTAGATAGAAAATTGAGAATTTGGTCTGAAAAATTAGATTTGGTTTGGAAAATTGGTAATTATTTGAAAAATTTAGGATTTTGGAGATTGAGATCTAGTTCTTTGATGTGAACTCAAGATTATCTCATGATTTTGGACTGGATATTTGAGATCAACTTATGATCAAGTTTTAGGAAAATATCATAAGTTCACTTAGAAAATTGATCAAATTTTGGACAAACTAGCTAAGTTATCTTAGCAAATGAATTAATTTTTCGAATCTCTTTTTGCCAAACCATGTGGTTAAAACCAAAAGATATAAATTTGACTTCAAATGAGTGTTCGTTTTAGAAAAAATTTATAGAATTGTTTAAGTAAAACTTACTTTTTTGGTGAAATGAAGATTCCAAAATGTTAGAAAACATGATGTTTTTAAATGTATTTTGGCCAAATTGGGTATAATGCATGTGTTTTCTTTTGAAAGTAGGTGAGATTTTTAAATTCTCATTGCAATATGACTTGGTTACTTTTTGCAACTCAAATGTGGATCACTTAATTCCTAAAGAAGGTGCACGTGGTGCGATTTGATTGAGTTCATGTTGAATGCATGAAAAAAAATAAAACTATATGAGACATTAATTTTTTCCTTTCCCATAACCTCTCAACATTCATTCAATATAAACATTCACTTCATGATTCACATACAAAAGTAAAGATTGATTTTTAGTAATTAGAATGTAGGACATTCTCCTAATATGCTTAACATGATATTAAGCACAAAAGTTAGAGATGCAGTACACAGGCTTGAGACTTGAGATAAAATAATCAAAATAATGAAAAATATGAATATGATGTCAAAATCAATCTTTAAAATAGATTGGAGATGTGGATGGCATCCATTTTTGTCTCAAAATAGATATAAAATCAGATTTTATGTTGATTTAAATAGCTGAAAATTGAAAACATCGACTCTGAGAAAGTATGATTCTTTGAAAATGATGACATATCTTTGGAAATTTAATTAACTCTAAATAAGTTCAAGTTTTAAAATTAATAAGAGGAATGCACCTCTTGAGAACATGTTCCCGTTTGTGTTCATATACACGGGTTTTTGACTTGAGGTTTTAGAAAAATTTCTTTTTCTTAAACCGAATTTGATTTTAAGCTTTATATCAAGAAATTCGTCCATTACCTTAGAACATTAAAGCAAAGCATATTTGATTTCCTCTTTTGGAGATATGAACTGGATCTTTAAATATGATTTAGCAACCTTTTGAGATATTGGTTAATCCAATGAAAATATAAAAATTGGTAACTGAAATCAGCAACTCTAAAAAATAATTTAGGGTGCCGATTTGAATAAAATTAAAATCTTCTTCTAGTTCTATAAAAGGGAGTTAATTCATGGCTGAAGCTACATTTCAAGAGTTTAACCTTTGATATTCAAAGCTAGATTTTATGAAATCAATGTTTGATTTCAGCAATATGCATGCATTTTTACACAAGTATTGCTGGAATAGGCAATGTTTTAAGTTGAAAATTTGAACTATCATGTAGTTTTGAACTATGAAGACCAAAATAAAAAGGTTTACAATATATATATATATATATAACTTGTCTCTTAAAATAAGAAAATTGAAGAGGGACCAGTTTGCATATGAACCATGATGGTTTATAGCTGGGTTTTTTACGTACGAAAATTGAATACAAGTTTGTAATCTTCACCACCACCCTAATCAATTGAATGCATGAATCAAAATGACTCAAGGCGAAAGAAATTGACAGAATACACAAGCTTGTTTGTCTATGATGTTGCCATGTAAGGTGGACCACATTCATGAGAATGCATCTGTCCCTAATAAAAAATGAAATTACATGTTGCAGCAAATATAAATCTCTCTCTCACCATAAAATTCTCTCATGGTGAGGAGTGAAAAATAGATTTAGAGTGGCTGTTTTGAAAGGGGGGAAGAGTCCACTAAAATACCTGAGCTTAGCAAATTTGAAAACAGTGGTTGGGAATGAGAAAGAGAGAAAGGGAGAAGCATTAGATGACGGCTTCTTCTCCTCGGCTTCTTCTTCCCTTCTTCTTCTTCCTCTTGGATGCTCTTTGCTGCACTTGTCTACACTTGCTCTTGGATGCAACTAAGAGAAAGTGTTGGAAAGTCTTCAAATGGTTGTCCCCCACCCCAGTAATCAAGGTGGGTTTAAATAGATTTGACCATGAATAGGGAAAGGGGGAGGTGGTTGTGCACCTTCAACCTTAATTCCCTCTTGGGCACGCCTAAGTCTTGGGGAATCTGCCCCCTTTTGGGTTAGTGAGTTGAAATAGGTCCAGACATGTGCCAGGCTGGAATTAAAGTTGATTTAAAATCTGGAGAATGGGCTGAGGTAGTTGCCACCTCTGCCAGCCTCCAATTTGGCCAATCATTAAGAGAAACTTTGTTTCACATTGGCTTAACCCATAATACATGGATTTCTGATTTGACAAAGGAGGATTAAATGAGTTTTAATCCTATTAAATGATTCCAACCAAGCACACCTAGCCCACATGCATGAGCTAGGTGTGCTGGGCTAGGTCTTTTCAGATGTGGTCCAGACCTAGTCAAGGCTAGTTTGAGTCAAGG